>NC_041047.1:34064936-34112436 GCF_900634775.1 Gouania willdenowi
TTGACCTGCAAACTCGTGAATTTCGGATTCACTACGGTAAAAGACGGTAAAATTGGATTCCTTGAGGTCGGAGGATGGCGGGAAAGTTGAATACGATACCCAGTATCACCAAGCAGTAAGTTCTATATGCTTTCACCTGAGATGGATCCTACGACGGGCCTCATTCGTGTGGGTGGTCGCTTATGGCAGATGGACGACTCTTGCTCTGCTGAAATCCATCCAGTCATCCCTGCTCCTCATCATGCAGTGACAAGACTTCTCATCCGGGATTTCGGCAATCGCCTACTCCATCCAGGGTCTGACAGGACTTTGCCGAGATCAGACCGCCAGTACTGGGATCGTGTGGGGGAGGCAGGCCATCAAGCACCATCATAGATCTTGCATTGAATGCAGGAAGTGGAGAGGGAAGCCAGTCGTGCCGAAGATGGGCGACCTACCTCCTGCCCGCCTGAGTGTCCTTAAATCTCCATTCTTCTCCACTGGGGTGGATTGTTTTGATCTGTACATCATTAAGGTTGGACGGTGAAATGAGAAACGTTGGAGAGTCATCTTCAAGTGCCTCACGGCACGTCGTTGATCTGCTTGGCAAGCCTGGATGCAGACTCCTTCATCTTAGCCCTCAGGAGGTTTAGCGCTCGTCGAGGAACACCTGCAGAGATTCTCTCCGACCAAGGGACGAACTTTCGGGGTACAGAGAGGGAGCTGAATTAAGCCTTTGAAGCCATGGAGCCACAACTCCAAGAAAGACTCGCACAGCACCGGATAAATTTCAAGATGAATCCACCAGCCGCACCTCATTTTGGTGGCGGATGGGAGCGGGAGATATGGTCTGTCACGCAGGTGCTGCAGGTGGTCGTCGGCGGACAGCGCCTCCAGGAGGAGGTCCTACTGACGTTCCTGACTGAAGTGAAAGACATCCTTAACGCAACACCATTGGGATATGTTTCTTCAGATGTGGCTGACCTGGATCCTGTGACGTCAAGTATGTTGCTGATGCCGCTCTAACCACAGGTCTCTTATGCCGCGGACACACTCACGAGGAGGCGTTGGCGTCACTGCCAAGTGATGGTGGATTACTTTTGGGTGAGGTTTCTTCAGAGCTACCTTTTGACTCTCCAAGTACGTCAGAAGTGGCGCCAACCTGCAGACAATATTGCCCAAGACACTGTGATGATAGTGGTTGATCCTCAAAACGCAAGCTTACTGGCCAGTCAGGAGAGTAGTGAAGCTGAATGCAGGTACTGATAGATGTATCCGTTCAGCCAAGGTCCAGGTTGGGGCTAAGACTTACCTGCGACCAGTTGCACGTCTGGACAGATTGTTCTGACTCAAAGACTTCTGTAGCACCTTAGGAAATGTATGTGTTCTTACATAATAGCCATGCTATTCTTGGGGCGGCTGTTATAAATTTCCTATGTTTTGTTTGTATTACGGTGTTTTCCATTCAGGCACCTAAACGGGCAGCGACGACAACTACAACTATAAGTATAACAACTACAACAATAACATTAACAACTATGACTATGACTATAACTACAACTATAACTATATCCAGAATTATAACTATGACTACAACTATGACTACAACTATAACTAAAACTACACTATAAATAAGACTATAACTATAACTGTGGTGGGTGTGGCCTGTTTAATGATACAGTGCATTATTATTAGTAATAGCAGTGGTTGTGGGCCCTAATGAATGATGAGCATCAGTATGAACAGCCTCAGAGGATCTGAGCAGAGCCAGGGACTTATTCCTGTCTCACCTGCAGAGTTTGGAGTGGAGGGTGAATTTGCTTGACTTCCGTGTGAGGATGCATTAGCCGCACTGACGGCAGTTCTCGCTGCGTACATGTTGGCTTCCTCTTGGAACTTACCAATGTTTTTCTTGTATCTGATTCTTTTATTCCCAAACCAGTTGGAACCTGTGCAGACAAACAAGGAGTCAGAGTTTAAAGGAGGGCAGTAACTTTATACAGTGATAGATATACAGTATATATATATATATATATATATATATATATATATATATATATATATATATATATATATATATAAAGCCAATTCTCACTAGGAAAGGCTGTAAAAGCAAAAATAATTGAACTAATTTATAGACATCAACTGCAGCAAAAAAGTTCACGCTGAAGCCCACGATGCCACAACTGTGTTAAAGTTTTCCACAACTTTGGAAACAAATATGTAACTGTAATATGTCAGTCAAATTGATTGCAATCATTGTTAGTCTATTGTTTGACCACTAGATTTGGCTTGAAATAAACACACATTTTTATTCAGGTTTCTACTGTGCTATGCATAATTCTATTTTTGGTTCCACTCTTTGATGCCGTTACACATGTGTGGTATTCAGCAATTCTTTGACCAATCAGAATGACTGACAGCGTTGTAAAGCTCAGAGTCTGTAGAAATTGGTGATATCAAACACTATGGGAGTGGCTTTAGCCCTGGCCAATCAGAGCTGGGTAAAAGAGGGACCGGCTATTTTACGCATGAGCGCTTAGTGCTCAAGCGTAAATGTGCTCCTGTGTTCTCAGATGTGTGTAATGGCGGTATCTATCTGACTACATGATTTGTATTTATCAAATATGGAGTTTTATGGACATTGGAGCAACTTTTGATAAAAATTAACAAAGGTAAGACACTATATGTCATCATTGCTGACTTTTTTTGTGGTGTATTTTCTGATTTTGTGGCGTCGTTTTGGTATGTAGCACAATCAAAAAACACACACTTCCCTTTTCTTTGAGGCAGTGTGCTGAATCAAAAGGTCCAAAGATGCTAAGAAAAAAGGTCCGCACAACTGCGTGGTTAGCTCTTAATTTTAGTTTTAATTTACGCTAAAAAACAGTGACGTTTCGGGCTGACCGCCCTTCATCAGACATGAGTGTTGTTTTGGTACGTAACATACCTGACCTGTATATCAGTGGATCCAGCTCAGCCTGTAGTTTTATGTTATAGAGATCTGTGTTTATTTTGTGACTTTGCTGAATTGTCGACTTTTCCCTCTTTGAACATAATGTCCTGGTGTGTGTGTGTGCTGTGAATGTGGGTTAGCTACAGTTTTAGCTTCTATAGCTTCTTAGGATTACAGAGGTAGAGAATGTGTGATTTCATTCATTCTTTACAACATTTGTAGCTGGAGCTGCCCCCGCCGGTGGGTCCGTTGGGGTTTAGCCATGTGTTTTACTGTAAACTAAAAACTTTACTTTGGCTAAAAACAGTAATAAAAATGACTTTTCATAAAATAAAACTCCAGAAAACAGGTGAGTTTGTGAAAATAAACTTCAAATACTACAGTACAGTACGTTGTTGGGGTTCTTAGAACAAATAGAGATAATACTGGTTGTGATTGCACAGCATTAAGTATGTAATTTTAAAAAGCCTTAGCGCTAGCATAGACGTTAGCGCTGCAGAGAGAAGGTTCACATTAGTGCTGGGATGGAATGATTACCAATAACAGTCTCATTATGTCACGATGACTGCAGCTATCATCAGAAGTCACACAGGCAGCGATCCATTACAGCTAATGGACTCCCAGATGAAGCCAGAGGGCTAATCCCAGCGCTAATGATAAACAACATTAAAATGAAAACCAAATCAATCCTGCAAACTTTCCCAAGCACAGAGTAGGTAAACATTGTGCTTTATTATTGTTGAGCAGCTCAAAGCCAACCAATCATCATCATCTTCCTCCACACGTTCACGAGAAGTTAATGAAAGCAACGAAGAAAACAATAAATATACTAATGATGGAACACAAACTCATGTTTACCTTGCTTTGCATATTATCAGTTCACACACGACTCAAACTACTGGAATAAAAAGATGAGAAAACACAGGATGGAAATAATAATAACCTCCCAGGGGGTGCACCCCACATGTTGGGAACACCTGCAAAAATGTATTAAAAAAACACCCAGATTCTCAAGAGGAAACTTTGCACTTAGGGTTGGGGTCAATTATAACTGTAATCTGACAGCTTTGATTGTTGTTTATATCTGTATTATATTTGTACAATTGTATATTTGTATTATCATTATTAATCTTATATTTATTATTTTCTACTGTAATGTGTGCACTTGTATTTAATCCTTATTTTAGCTAATTATGTACGTTTTTCTTTCTCTTTCTTTAGTGTTTATTCTTTTTAATTGTAATATTTCTTGAGCCTCTGTAATACAATTACAATTATAATTAATCACGTAATTGATAATTAATTACAAGTATGATTTATTTATAATTGAAAATATCTGTTGCTTTAATAATTGAACTATATTAGAGTTCAGGTAATTGACTTTGTAATTGTAATTAGAATGAAAAATATATTAAAACTATCAATTACAAGTTAATTAAATGTGTAATCACTTAATTGGTAACAATTACAATTATGGCATAATTATAATTGTAATTGAAAAAAATATGTTGCGGTTGTAATCATTATTGAATTATAATATAATTGAGTTCAAATAATGGACAGAAAATGGATGGATTGATTTGTAATTGTAATTGACAATGTAATTAAACTCAAACCTAGTGAATCATGTTCCAGTTCTATGTGTTACACATATGTAGTTAATAATTATTAAAATATGTTTCATATCAACTTTACCTGTCACTTCTCTTTACGATCATTTTAATATTTAAAAATATAAATACATACATCTATGGGTATAGTGACGCCCATGCCAAAAATATTAATACCAATATATTTATTGATTAGGAAACCTAACAAGGTAATCAATAGATGAGAAACTAATTAGATGATAGATAATATTTATTAGCGTGTTTTGATAGAAATGACACGTTTTATTAATTGTGTGTGTAGCTAGCACACAAGCTAATATTAGTTTGTAATAATTAGCGTGTACCTGGGCCACGGTGATGGCACACTTCTTAGCCAGCTCTTCTTTGGCCTCCTCGCTGGGGTAGGGGTTACTGAGGTGTGAGTAAAAGTACTCGTTAAGGATTTCTGTCGCTTGTTTGTTAAAGTTTCTCCGTTTCCGTCTACAACGAGAAGATCAAACGTAAAGAAAACATTTAGTAACACCAACTCATATTTATTTTATATTAATAACAAATATTAAACAGCAGTATAAAAAAATACATACTTCATGAATTCATCATTAAATCATGCAGATTTAATGATGTTATAAAACAAACACTTTGACCTCAGAAAGTTAAATATCATCTTTGTCCAAACTTTAAAGGCTTTTAAGAAATGTCTCCATTATTAATAACTATACTGTTTAAAATCAACTGACTATAATTAACTTCAGACTCACTTTATTGTGTAGAAAAATGAATCTACCTCCAGTAAGTGTGTGTGTGTGTGTGTGTGTGTGAAAGAAAAACACACACACCATCAGAGGAAATAATAAAGCAGAGACATGGGAATGTGTATGAAAACGATTTTGTTCAACTTTAAGCATTTTATTTGAACTGTTTGTGTATTTGTTGGGCTAGATTTATTCTGTTGTTTATATACAGTAGTTGTTTTTGTCTGAATACTTATTGTTTACTTGTTTAAAATAGTTCAATAAATAATCATACAGTATGTCCAGACACCCTACAACCATGATCTGATGTGGATTAAACCCAGTGATAATTAAAGATATAAGTGAGTCAAGCTTCATAAATATCAGTCATTTTTTTTTTTAGCTTTGATCAATGTTGATAGATAAAGATCTAGAACCAAAATATATCTGGTTTCCATTCAGAATTTATTGGAATCTTCTATGGCATAAGGCCTTGTTTTTGGTAGAAACGTATTAACTTCTCAAAAATTATATAAACAAATTATCATTCAACATTTCAAAAACTTAAAAAATCCAATTAAAATTACAGTTTAAATAAAATGAAACATGTTACAGTTCTATGTCTGACAAATACATAGTTAATAATTATTAAACTTCTCTAAGATAATGTTAACATTTCAAAACATATACATATACAAATGTATGGGTTTAGTAACATAAAAAAGGCTCAGACACCCACACCATAAATATTAATACCAATATATTCATTGATTAGGAAACATAACGAGGTCACCAATAGATGGGAAATAAATGAGATCATAGATCAGGGGTCTGCAACCTGCGGCTCTGGAGCCTCATGTGGCTCTTTGACTCATTTGCAATGGCTCCCTATAGCTTTTTAAAAAAAAAAAAAAAATTAAAACAATGAATTGTTATTTCTTACAGAGGGTATTAATGTTTAATTACATTAACTTCAAATAGAATTATGATGAAACAATTTGTTAACCTAAAACTAAATCACATTGTTCAATAACTCTGCCACCTTCCTACGTCACCTGTAATCTCTCAACTTTAATTGCACCTGTGGCTAACCTTAGGTTTTAAATCCCTCAAAGAATATTCTCGGAGAAAATGTAGATTTTATTTGTGTGGGGAAAGATTTTTTTTTAATTTAGCTAATTTATATATGCATGCCTGATGTTGCAAGAAATGATCACTTAGCATGTGTTGACCGACATGGTCATGTGTTGTAGCCCTTCAAATATTAACTCGATAAAATATTGTTTACATAAAATTATTCCATATAATTTGAACTGTAAAATGTTACACACTATATTATCTTTATTGAGAAAGTGTTTTTTCGGCTCCGTAAAGACCTTTAATCCAGGTGAGATTAGTCAAAATGGCTCCTTTCAAAGTAAAGGTTGCAGACCACTGTCATAGATCATATTTATTAGTGTATTTTACAGCTGATTATAGACATGGGTCAAACTGACCTGTTAGCATTAGAGATGCTAACAGAAAGCTAACACAAGAGGAAGGTTACGTTTAATAAGCTTATTCATTCAAGGGTAATAATAAAAATTAATAATAACAATAAATTGTATTTGTGATGCACTTTACATTTGAAACCAAACCTCAAAGTACTACAGGAATAAAACAACATATATTAAAAGACACGACTAAAAAGAGGCATTAACTGCTAAAATAATCTTGTGTAAAAAGGTGAAGTTTTTTCTTAAAAATGTCCACCGTTTGTGGGGCCCTGAGGTGGTCTGGGAGGGTGTTCCACAGGCAGGGGTCAGCGGCTTCAAAGGCCCTGTCGCCCATTGTTTAGAGCCTCTCCTGGGCGTGACCAGACGGTGCTGTTGGCCTGACCAGGTCCTGGTTGACGTGTGTGGTGTGAGCAGTTCAGTGAGGTAAGTGGGGGCTGCACCGTGCAGACAGTGATGGGAGTGCAGGAGGATCTTATATTCTATGTGGGACTGAATGGGAGCCAGTGCAGTGTACGGAGGATGGGGGTGATGAGCTCGTGTTTCCGTACCCTCATCAGGACCCTGGCAGCTCTGTTCTGAACATACTGGAGCTTTTGGAGACTCCTGCCAGGGATCCCGATGAGGAGTGTGTTACAGTAGTCCAGCCTGGAGGAGACAAAGGCGTGGACGAGCTTCTCTGCAGCAGGAAGGGAGAGGGAGGGGCACAGTTTGGAAATATTATGGCAGTGAAAAAATGAAGTTGCAGATGGAGGTGACATGATTATCAAAGGAAAGATGGGGGTTACATTTAACCCCCAGGTTTGTGACAGAGGGAGAGAGAGGAATGATGTGTCCAGGTGATTGGGGAGGAGCAGAGTTGGTGAGGGCTTCTGTTTTTGAGCCATTTAGCTGCAGGACGTTTTGACTCATCCACGCCCCCTATCTCCTCCAACCGTGGCAGAGGGGGAGCAGGGGGGAGTGACTTTGAGATATAGTTGTGTGTCGTCAGCATAGCAATGAAAATTAATTCCATGCCTGCTGATGACACGACCCAGGGGGAGCATGTAGATAATGGAGGGGGTTGGACCGAGTACGGAGCCCTGGGGGACCCCACAGGTGACAGTGTGGTGTCTAGATTTTGCATTCTCATTCTCCTCTAATAGACTTTAATTCCACATTCTAGTATTTGGAGAATGTGTGAAAATAAGAGTTCTGTGAAACATGTCTGATGCTGTGACACATTAACCCCCCACACCCCCCATGTCTGAGCAGGGCTTTACATAAAAAGCTAGAGTGGAACCACTCATGGATCCGGTCGAGTGAGGAAGACCATGATTTGTGTCCCAGACTGGATTAATCAGCAGAAACAAGCTTAGCAGCATGATAGGAACCCCCCCCCCCCCCAATGAGGTTTGAACCTCATTTAAATTAATGTTCTGCCTCCATTTTTCTGACTCACAGAAATATAGAAAATATACAGCTTGGCTCAAATAGAACCTCTGAGTATAATGAGAATAGAAGTATTCAATTCAACTTTATTTGTATAGCGCAAATTACAACAAAGTCATATCAATGCGCTTATAAAAATATAAAAATCATAAGAAAGAAAAAACATGGATTCCACTACATGGAGGAGGTGGATTCTCCGCGGTGGACATTAAACAACTATATGGTGGGAGGGGCTTCACTTGGTGCTAGCATAAACACAACATACAGGACTTGGAGGAGTTTATCGTTACGTATTTGCAACATAAGAGGAACCGATAAGTGGAACTGAAATACAAGCAAACAAACTATTGCTCGATATTGGATTATTGGAAGCCAGTTCTCAGAAAGAACCGGTTTCGATTCCCATCCCTCATGATAATGTTACCTAGTGGAAGCATATATAATGTAAAGAGTATTGGTCCTAGAACTGAACCTTGTGGAACTCCATGATTAACTCTGGCTGAGGACAGATTATTAACATGAACAAAGTGGTTCTGTCTGATTGGTAGGATTTAAACCAACCCAGCGCTGTTTCTTTAATCCCAGTCTCTGCAGCAGTAGATGATGATCCACTGTATCAAAGGCTGCACTGAGATCTAAGATCACCAGAACTGAGACCAACCCTCTGTCTGAGGCTAAGAGGAGATCATTGGTTACTGTTACTAAGACAGTCTCTGTGCTGTGATTGGCTCTAAAGCCAGACTGAAAGCTCTCTATAAATTGTTCCTATGAAGGTGATCACATAGTTGACCTGTGATGACTTTTTCAATAATTTTGGAAACAAAAGGTAGATTAGATATTGGTCTATAATTGGATCAATGGTTGTTTTTTAAGGAGAGGTTTGATTACAGTGGTTTTAAAGGCCTGTGGTTCATAACCTGTTACTATAGATGTATTAATCCACTTCATCATATTAGTGCTGATTAGTGGAAGAACATCTTTAAATAGTGGAGTTGGGATTGGATCTAAAAGACAGGTTGTTGGTTTAGAAGCACTAACTATTGAGGTCAGTTCAGATAGACCAATTGGAGTGAAACTATGTAAATAAAAGCTGCATGTTGAGGATATTGCAGGGGGGACAGTAGCTTTGTTTGTAATTGTTAGAATTTTATCAGTAAAGAAGTTGATGAAGTCATCCCTGCTCAGGTTGACAGGAATAGAGGGTTCAACAGAGCTGTGGCTTTTGGTGGGCGTGGCTACAGTGTTGAATAGAAACTGAGAATATTTTTTGTTTTCCTCTATTAAAGTTGAATAATAGGAGGTTCTAGTTTTGCAAAGAGCTTTTTTTTTATACGCTAAAAAACATTCTCTCCAAGCAGTATGAACTTCTACTATGTTTGAGGAGAGGCACTTCCTTTCTAATTTTTGTGATGCCTGTTTTGAAAGACGCAATTCAGATTTATACCAGGGAGTGACCTTTTTAAGCGGAGCAACAGCATCCAGAGCTGTGTACAGTGACATTACACTGTTGATCAGATCATCTATTTTCTCTGTCGTTAGACATTGATAGCTACTCACTGTTGAGATATCATATGGATCAGAGGTAAGTAATGATGGAACTAAATCTTTAAATCTAGCTACAGCTTTCTCAGACAGTGATCTACTATAGTGTACTCTTCTCTCAGAGTTTAATCAGGCTGATATTTTGAATTCTAAGGATGACAGGAAGTTATCTGAAAGAATATTATTTTGAGGATATATTGTCAGGAGATCAATATCCAAACCATGTCAGAAAAAGGTCCAGGACATGATTAAGATAATGAGTTGGTTTGTTTACATTGTGTGTAAAGCTGATTGAATCTAATAGTGAGATAAATCATTTATTTAGGCTGTTGTTTTCATCATCAACATGAATGTTAAAGTCACCTACTATGATAGCTTTATCAGTGCTCAGCACTAGATCAGTGAGAAAGTCAGAGAATTCAGAGAGAAACTCTAAATATGGACCAGGAGGACGGTAAACTATAACCAGTAAAGTGGGTTTTTAAATCTTGTTTTTGGGATTACAAATTTCAAGTGAGAGGCTTTCGAATGAATTTTGGATAAGTTTGGTTTTTGGGGTAACTGATAAGCTAGAGTGAAAAACTGCTGCCACTTCCCCTCCCCAACCACTCTCACGGGGAATATGGTGATTACCATAATTAGGAGGGCTGGCTTCAGTAAGAGCAATAAAATCTTCATTTTTGGGCAAAGTCTCTGTGAGGCATAATACACCTAATTGATGGTCAGTTTAATAAACAACCCTTATTAATCGTATCCTACCTCTTGTGTTAGCTTTCTGTTTTTTTACTTGTCTGCACATGCTGTCAAAGGTCAACACCACAGGAAGTGCAATCATTATGAGACAGCAATGCATATTTTGTTATTGCAATAAAATACATTGATTTACTTTATTGCTTAATTGTAACCATCACCAGCCCTCCCTAAGGAAGGGTAAGAAATCTTTTATTATAGGGAGGATATAAAAAGGGAGAGCAGTGTTATACCTAAGTAGAGGGGGAGGGGGAAGGGGAGGGGAAATGGAGCAGGGAGGAGAGACTCAAGGTAGGAAATGGAAAAGGTGGGGAAGAATAGACTGTTTTACAGTGAGGGTGAGATGTGAGGTTGTAGAATATATTGTTTATTATGTTGTGTAATCCAGCCAGTATGGTGACAAGTGTGAAGCTTAGCTATAATGGTGGTGGCTGTGAACAGGGGGAATGAGTGAGTGGTAGTATGAGTTTTATCCCACATCCCAAGACATGCCAGTGCATCGTATACCAGTATATGTGCAAAAAAAACCGCTACTGCAAACCCAGGAACTGCCCTGGGCCCGCAGATGCAGCCAGGCCAGCAGAAAGAGCGGGGGCCAGGGAGCCCCAGGCCACCCCCCTGCGGCCGAGCAACCCCCAGATGCCCCCAAAATCCCAGGCCGAGAGGCAGCCACCGCCCCCCACACACACATCCGAGGAAGCCCCAAGCAGCCGAGCACCCAGCGCATCCCCCAACCAACCCCAACCCCCAACCCCAAGGCCCCCCGCCAGCATCCAGCCCCTCCCACCCACCCACACCCAAGCACCCAACCCCCTGAGGAAAGGGCCCAGAGCCAGCAGGGTCCGGACCCCAGGCCAGAAGGACCCGGAACGGAAGCAGCACCGAGAGCAGCACCCCCAGGGACGACAACCACGCCCGTAGTCGCCGAGGGCACCAAGGGGATGCTGCAAGCCGCCCCGCCGGCCCCCAGGTGCACCGACCAAGCACCCCAGAACGCGCCAGATCACCTTTCCTTGATGCCACCCGCACAATGCGCCCCAGACAGCTCCCCCCCCACCACCAAAGGGCCCAGCCACACCGCAGAGCCCGGCTCACAGGGCGCCGCCCAAGCCGGTGCCACCCGGGGCTGTACCCGCAGGTATGGCAGGGCGCGGCCCGTACCACCCGCCCCAGAAGACCCCCGCCAAGACCGGCCCAACCAGCCGGCCAGACCCGCCGGACCCAAAGGGCACCACCGCAGGACAGGGAACCCCGAAGGGCGAGCCCCCAGGCCAGACCTCCGCGGGGGGCACCCCCCACTCCCCAGCCATCGAACAGGCCACAACCCAGCAAGACCGCGCAGCCCCAGACGGCACAAAGACAGCTGCCCAGGTCCCGCCCCCCATCGGACAGCGCAAGCCACGGGGCAATGCCCCCCCCCGGCGCAAGAGCGACCGGTGGCCACCACCACAGGAGAGAGGGACCCCAATGGCACACAACCGATGCGGAGCAGCAGCCCCCAGCCAAAGGCGCAGATCCCACCCATCCGCCAGCCTGCAGATAGCAGGACAGACCTACCAAGTGGCCGATACCGACCTCAACCCCCGGAACAGCTAGAGCCGCCCCCCAGCAAAGAGCACCACCCCGGAGCGCCAAGCAACCCCGCACCAACCCCGGCGCAGACGCCGGCACCCCCCAGCGCGCCCACCCCCTACACCGGCACGGCAAGCCGCCCCGGACCCCACACCCCGCGAGGTGCGCCCCCAAGGCAACCAGGAGACGAGACAAGTGCCTAGTCCCACCCGCAGGGAAGGGGCACCCCCACGCCCCACCAGGCCGGCACCGCCCGGAGAGACCCCACAAAGGGAGCCCCCAGCAACACCCCTCCACGCCCCCAGAGACCCACCGCCCCGCCATGCACGACCGCACCTCCCGATCCCCACACGGTAGCCCAGCCATCAACAGAGGGGCCGGGCCCCCACCCGACAGGCCCAGATGTGTGAATTTACCCATCACCCTGTTATGGCACCATTCCCCAATGGAGAGGCACTTCCCTATCCCCTGAGTGAATGCATGTGTTTAGTGAATGTATGAAGTGCTATTAAAAAAGGGGTGGATGGAGGGGAGCGGTGCTCCCCATCCAGCCTATGTGTATATATGTGTATGTGATGCAATAGCTCCGGAGGGTGGAAGTGGTGGTCCCACCCTCCGGGGGGTGGTGTGTTGAGGTGTAATTAAAATTGGAGGGATTAGTAGGGCAGCCAGAGGTGGGAGTGCCGCCCCAGCGCCACTACTTAGTAGTGGCGCGTCCCCGGGCAGACGGTGGGGGGGCACACCCCGAGACGCCAAACCCAAAGACTCACCCCCGGGGCACCCCCGCCCAGACACGGCACCCATGGGGCCCGGCGCCCCCAGCCAGCAGACCAACCACCCCGACGCGGATCCGCCAGGACAGGAGCCACCGGCCGCGCCCCCACACACACCTACCTAGCACGGCCCAGGGGAGGCCCCACCCTTCCCTCCCCCTCTGAGAGCAGACATCTTTTCCATGGAAATAAATTGTATGAGGAGATTTCGCCATTGGTTTATGTTTAAGGATTTTTTATCTTTCCAATTCACTAATATTGTTTTTTTTGCTATGGCAAGTGCCGCATCTGTTAGCATCTCTAATGCTAACGGCTCAGTTTAACCCATGTCTATAATCACATGTAAAATACACTAATAAATATTATCTATCATCTAATTAGTTTCTCATCTATTTGTTACCTTGTTAGGGTTCCTAATCAATGAATATATTGGTATTAATATTTATGGTGTGTGAGCCTTTTTTCTGTCTCTATACCCATAGATTTACATTATATAATAATGGTAAAATGATAAATGATATTCAGGTCATAATTGTAATTGATGATCAGATATGTAACTATAATGATAACTGTTTGTACCTGGCATCTAGGAATCGTGATCGTAGGATCATCACAGCCTCACACGTGCTCTGCTTCAGCTGCATCTGGATGGAGCTGAACTTACGGTGGATGATGTTCACCATGCGTTCAATCTCTTTGGGTGAGATGGGTCTCGTTCTAGACTGTTCCCTCAGCAGGTTCATCACATGGGTGGTGAACTCGTTACATGCCTGGAGGACGACACACAGATACATGGTTCACTATGCACACCACCACAATCTGAGCTTTAAACGTACATAAAAACATTAACACTACTGTATAAAGACTACTGATATATCTACTCAAGTACAAGTAAGTCCTACATAACAGAACTCTAGGTAAAAGTTACTTGATATTTTATTTAGTTTATTGTTGGTAATAAATCTTGGTACAGTTCCCTTGCGTACAGTAAACATCTCATGTAGAAACTTAATGGTCCAGTACTACGCTATTTTTCACCATCTCCATTTGTTCTAAGAAAGCCAAAAACATTTTCAATTTCCAGAGTTTTAGCCCTCTGAAAAGTCACTTTCTAAGCAGTTCTATAAACAGGCTGTTTGGGGCCTACTTATGTATATTCATGAGTGAGCGTGTCTATAGACGCTGACTTCATGCCTCACTCCGAGAGCGTGATCAGTGATTACCAGAGTGATTTTATTTCTGCTATTCACAGACTCTTGTTATTGTTTTCAGCCAAAAAATGACACATTACAGTAAAACACATATTTAAGAGGCTATTGTGATTGTGAGTCTGTCTCAGCGCTGCTTCAGGGTGTGTGTTTGTTTATTCAGCAGCAGATTCAGTCAGCTACTTCAAACACAGGAGTGTTAACCTGCTTAGTCACTTTCTTCTTTTCTCTATTCATAAACACGTCAGATCAGAGATACAAGGCAATATTACGGGTACTAAAAATGGAACTGATTGTAACTACTCCCTGGGTGCTATACCGTGGCTGCCCACTGCTCCTCAGGGAGGAGTTAAATGCAGAATGCATGTAGCTTTACATATATGACAAAGTGTAATATATATTTTATATTAAACTCAAGCGTTTGTTTTAGCTGTGAGGTAGTTTCAGAGGGAGGAGCTAACATTCTTATAGGGTAGGAGGAGCCAGGATTGTTTTTACACTTTGACCCTCTGAATGAAGCTAAAGGAATGTATATCACTGTAGCAGAACCATTAGAAAGTGATTTATTCATAATACTGACCCTTAAAAAAGGAAGAGATAAAAACTACCACAATTGGAACTTAATTCATTTTGAAATCGCAGGGGGGGGTTCGAGGGCGGTTGGACGCTGAAGCATTAACCTAGCAATCACATTCGTTTGTAAACTACTCAGAGAACCTGTATGATTGTATTGCGACTTGGTCATAACTTGTAAACATCCGCATACAGGCCACTGTATGCGGATGTTAAAGCATGTATAAAACATGAGCATTTGCCTAGCATTAGCATTCACGTAGCATTTGCGTAGCGCGTTAGCATTAGCGTAGAATTAGCATTAGTAGAGCATTATCATTGGCGAGAATTAGCATTAGCCTCGTGTTAGCATTAGTATGGTGTTAGCATTAACATAGCATTAGCAATATCGTAGCATTAACCTAGCTTTGGCGTACCGTTAACAATAGCGGAGTGTTAGCGTTAACAAGAACACAGCATTAGCAATAGCATAGTGTTAGCATTAGCGTAATGGTAGCATTAACATAGCATTAAAATTAACATAGCATTAGCATTAACGTAGCGTTAGCATTTACGTAGCGTAAACATTAGCGTAGCGTTAGCATTAGCATAGCAATAGCATTAACGTGGCGCTAGCATTAACCTAGCATTAGCATTAACATTAGCATTGCGTTTGCATTAGGAATAGCGTAGTGTTAGCATTAGCGTAGGATTAGCATGAGCCAAGCCTAGCCTAGCATTAGCCTAGTGTTAGTATTGACATAGAGTTAGCATTAACATTAGCATTAACGCATCATGGGCATTGGCGTATCGTTAGCATTAGCGTAGCGTTAGCTTTACCATAGCATTTATATTAGGGTAACATTAGCATCTACATTAGCATAATGTTAGCATTGACGTAGCATTAGTATTAGCCTAGCATTCGCGTAGAGTTAGGGTTAGCATTAGCTTAGCGTTAGCATTAACGTTACCATTAATGTAGCGCTAGTTTTAGCGTAATATTAGCATTTGCCAAACAATAGCATTAACGTAGCGTCAATATTAGCGTAGCGTTAGCAATAATGTAGTGTTAGCGTTAGCATTGATATTAGCATTGACGTTAGCATTGGCATAGCGTTAACATTCGCAAAACGTTAGCAATAGCGTTGTGTTGGCATTAGCGTTGTGTTGGCATTAACGTTTGGATTAGCTTAGCGTTAACATTAGCTTAGCATTAACATTAGCGCTGTGTTGGAATTAACGTTAGGAATAGCATAGCATTAACATTAGCGCTGTGTTGGCATTAACGTTAGGATTAGCATAGCATTAGCATTCGCTTAGAGTCAACATTAGCTTAGCGTTAGCAATAGCGTAGTGTTAAGATTATCTTAACATTAGCAATAACATAGCATAAACGTTAGCATTAACGTTAGCATGTACATGGTGTAGTTTACATGGTGTAGTATACATGGTGTAGTATACATGATGTAGTGTACATGATGTAGTATACGTGGTGTAGTATACGTGGTGTAGTATACGTGGTGTAGTGTACGTGGTGAAGTATACATGGTGTAGTATACATGGTGTAATGTACATGATGTAGTGTACATGGTGTAGTATACATGGTGTAGTATACATGATGTAGTGTACATGATGTAGTATACAGGGTGTAGTATACAGGGTGTAGTATACATGGTGTAGTATACATGGTGTAGTGTACATGGTGTAGTTTACATGGTGTAGTATACATGGTGTAGTATGCATGATGTAGTATATATGATGTAGTTTACATGGTGTAGTATACATGGTGTAGTATACATGGTGTAGAATAAATGGTGTAGTATGCATGATGTAGTATATATGATGTAGTATACATGGTGTAGTTTACATTGTGTAGTATACATGATGTAGTATACATGGTGTAGTATGCATGATGTAGTATATATGATGTAGTATACATGGTGTAGTTTACATGGTGTAGTGTACATAGTGTAGTATACATGGTGTAGTATAAATGGTGTAGTATGCGTGGTGGAGTATACGTGGTGTAGTATACATAGTGTAGTATACATAGTGTAGTATACATGGTGTAGTATACATGGTGTGGTATACATGATATAGTATACGTGATGTAGTATACAGGGTGTAGTATATATGGTGTAGTATACATGGTGTAGTATACATGGTGTAGTTTACATGGTGTAGTTTACTTAGTGTAGTATACATGGCGTAGTATACATGGTGTACTATACATGATGTAGTATACATGGTGTAGTTTACATGGTGTAGTTTACATAGTGTAGTATACATGGTGTAGTATACATGGTGTGGTATACATGATGTAGTATACATGGTGTAGTTTACATGGTGTAGTGTACATAGTGTAGTATACATGGTGTAGTATAAATGGTGTTGTATAAATGGTGCAGTATGTGTGGTGGAGTATACGTGGTGTAGTATACGTGGTGTAGTGTACATGATGTAGTATACAAAGTGTAGTATACATGGTGTAGTATATATAGGGTAGTATACATAGTGTAGTACACAAGGTGTAGTGTACATATTGTAGTATACATGGTGTAGTATACATGGTGTAGTATACATAGTGTAGTATACATAGTGTAGTATACATAGTGTTGTATACATAGTGTGGTGTACATGGTGTAGTGTACATGGTGTAGTATACATAGTGTAGTATACATAGTGTAGTATACATAGTGTGGTGTACATGGTGTAGTGTACATGGTGTAGTATACATAGTGTAGTATACATAGTGTAGTATACATAGTGTAGTATACATAGTGTAGTATACATAGTGTGGTGTACATGGTGTAGTGTACATAGTGTAGTATACATAGTGTAGTATACATAGTGTAGTATACATAGTGTGGTGTACATGGTGTAGTGTACATGGTGTAGTATACATAGTTTAGTATACATAGTGTAGTATACATAGTGTAGTATACATAGTATAGTATACATGGTGTAGTGTACATGGTGTAGTATACATAGTGTAGTATACATAGTGTAGTATACATAGTGTGGTGTACATAGTGTAGTATACATAGTGTAGTATACATAGTGTAGTATACATAGTGTGGTGTACATGGTGTAGTATACATAGTGTAGTATACATGGTGTAGTATACATAGTATAGTATACATAGTGTAGTATACATGGTGTAGTATACATAGTGTAGTATACATGGTGTAGTATACATAGTGTAGTATACATAGTGTAGTATACATAGTGTAGTATACATAGTGTAGTATACATATACACATATGAGAAGTGATGAACACTTCACAACCAGCTCCTGATCAACAATTGTAGGTCATAATAAAATCAAACACAGATGAAACAGACCATCTCACTGTATCTGTTCATCACATCAGCATCTTTTCTTTTTAAAACTGTATTTGAGGAGATTTGTGTGTCTCTGCACTTTCGGGTTTTTCTTCTTCGTCTGTTTTAATGGCAACGCTTCAGTCTTCTTCTTCTTCTTCTTCTTCTTCTTCTTGAGATTGGTTGTAGATCACTATACCTAGTTTATTTAGGCCATCATAGACATAGTTCTCTTTGTTTAAAACAAATTAGGAGGAATTTTTATCACATTTTAATGACTTTTCTACACATTTTCATCACTTATAAACAATTTCTACCACTTTTACACCTATTGTCACATATGTTGATCTATTATTGTCACTTTTAACCTCTTTTCACCAGATTTCATGATTATTTTTGACAATTTAACCACATTCACCATTTGTTATGCAGATTATTTTGTTATGGTTAGTTCTGTGCAGTGCCTTCCCACTTTGTGTGTGTGTGTTTCTGCCTGCTCCTCTGTGGGTTTCCTGTAATCAGCGGCAGGTGTGGCAGCCAGGTTTTCTACATCAGCTCATCAACCTCCAGTGTATAAAGACCAGACTCTACCTCCACTCAGTGCCGGATTATTATCTACCCCAGTGGTATCGTACCCTCGGCTCTCAGTGACAGTATTGTTTCCCATGGTCTTTGTTCTCACCTCCTCGTGTCTCCTTGTGCCCCAGCGTTCTGCAATACTCCCTGCCTGCCTGCCTGCCTGCCTGCCTGCCTGCTACTCTTCTGCTCCACACTCACCTCACGTGTTTGGGACTTCGGGATTGTGACTGGGATCACCACTCACCTCACTGCTCACTGAAGAAGGACTCTGCACATTCACCTCACTTGTAAATTAAATCACTTGTTCACTGTTAACTCTGTCTCTGAGTCGTGCGTCTGGGTCCAAAACATTATACTTACGGTGTGTATCATAACAGAATAATCCGGCCACATGGACCCAGCCGATTCAGAGACAGCAGCCAACTACAGCTCTCTGCGTGATGCCCTCTCCTCTCAAGGTGCGTTACTCAGTCAACACGATCAGACTCTTCGCGGACTCATGGAGGCCATCCATCCATCTTCTCCTGCTTAGCCGTTTCCGGGTCGCGGGGGCAGCATCCTCAGTAGGGAGGCCCAGACTTCCCTCTCCCCGGCTACTTCCTCCAGCTCTTCCGGGGGGACCCCGAGACGTTCCCAGGCCAGCCGAGAGACATAGTCTCTCCAGCGTGTCCTGGGTCTTCCCCGGGGCCTCCTTCCGGAGGGACGTGCCCTGAACGCCTCACTAGGGAGGCGTTCAGGGGGCATCCTAATTAGGTGCCCGAGCCACTTCATCTGGCTCTTCTCGATGCGGAGGAGCAGCGACTCTACTTTGAGCCCCTCCCGAATGACTGAGCTTCTCACCCTATCTCTAAGGGAGAGCCCAGCCACCCTACGGAGGAAACTCATTTCGGCCGCTTGTACCCGTGATCTTGTTCTTTCGGTCATGACCCAAAGTTCATGACCATAGGTGAGGGTTGGAACGTAGACCGACCTGTAAATAGAGAGCTTCGCTTTTTGGCTCAGCTCCCTCTTTACAATGACTTTACAAGAACTCATGGAGGCATTACAAGTAATTTCCACAAGCCTCAGCAGGGTAGAGACACAATTAAATGTTTTTCAGCTGCCTGCTCCTACTCCGTCGACCCGAGCTGCCCCTCCTCTTAGCTCTGCTCAGCTTCGTGAGCCGTTTGATATAATGGTAGTCTGGGGGATTGTAAGTCGTTTCTTTTTCAATGTTCTCTCGTGTTCGAGCAACAACCACTGACTTACACCAGTGACCGTTCTAAGATAGCCTACGTGTTAGGACTCCTCACGGGAAGGGCGAGGTCTTGGGGAACCGCGTTTTGGGATAACCCCCACACTGCTACGGCTAGCTTCCCTCAATTTTTTGAACAAATCACCGCTGTTTTTGATCATCCCGTAGCTAGTAAGGACGCTGGCAACCAGCTACTCAGCCTTCGGCAAGGCTCCCGAAGTGTTGCCGAGTTTTCAATTGAGTTCCGTACATTAGCCATGTCACTAGGTTGGGACGAGGGGGCCCTGCAGGGGATATTTTTGAAGGGGCTCAACGGGGCAGTCAAGGATAGCTTAGTGGGTCGACCTGAAACTAATAACCTGCAGGAACTCATCACGCTAGCTATCAAGGTTGATAACAGGCTCCGGGAAAGACGGCGTGAGAGTGGACATGAGTTTCAGTCTCAAAGACCGGGTCCCTCTTCCTCTGTCCTGCCCACTGCTAGTGGAGCCAGAGACTCCGATAACCGGCGTGGTGACGTCTCATCCTCAGAGGTACCAATGCAGCTTGGCCGTAACCGGCTAACCCCCGCTGAGAGAAACAGACGTTTTCAGCAGAGGTTATGTATTTATTGTGGCGAAGAAGGGCACAGATTGGCAAACTGTCCCAGCCGGTTAAACTACTAGGCTCACCAGTCGCAGTCGGGGTGCTGGTGAGTAACACCTCTGTTCTTAGTTCTCCCCGTAGACGCTTCAATTTGGAGGCCTGTATTTTTGTTGAGGGTAAACCCCTAACCCTGCTAGCCCTTGTGGATTCAGGAGCAGATTCTAATTTTTTAGATATTGAGTTAGCTAGGCGAGCTCGCATCAAGACCCTGCCTATTTCTCAGCCCCTCCTTGTCGATGCCTTAAATGGTCAACGGCTCGCTCGTGTCGAGTTCGAGACAGAGACACTATCAGTACTCTTAGCAGGTAATCATCGTGAACAATTAGCCTTCCACGTCATGCCGTCATCTCACGCACCCGTCGTGTTGGGTCTTCCCTGGCTCCAACTTCATAACCCCCTCATTGATTGGGCCGCGGGTAAGATAATCAGTTGGAGCAATTACTGTCACGCCAAATGCCTCACCTCAGCGTCCCCCTTCGTGTCGGCTCCCTTCGGTTCCTCCGGACATTTCATCGGTTCCCTCCGTTTACCATGACCTTCGAGAGGTCTTTAACAAACAAAGGGCTCTCTCCCTTCCTCCGCATCGGCCGTATGATTGCGCCATTGATTTGCTGCCTGGTGCCCCTCTGCCTACTAGTCGGCTGTTTAACATATCGGCGCCTGAACGTCAGGCTATGGAGACTTACATCACAGAGTCTCTTAACTCGGGCATTATCCGACATTCGTCGTCTCCACTCGGTGCGGGTTTTTTCTTCGTTGACAAGAAGGACAAATCGTTAAGACCATGCATCGATTACAGGGGCCTTAACCAAATAACCGTCAAGAACAAGTATCCGTTACCACTCATCAGTTCCGCCTTTGAACCCCTCCATGGGGCGACAGTGTTCACCAAACTGGATCTCCGTAACGCCTACCACCTTGTTCGCATTCGGGAGGGGGACGAATGGAAAACTGCCTTTAAAACACCACTCGGTCATTTCGAGTACCTGGTCATGCCATTTGGGTAAACCAATGCTCCAGCCATTTTCCAGGCATTGGTGAATGATGTTCTCAGGGATCTGTTGAATCATTCAGTCTTTGTGTATTTGGATGACATCCTGATTTTCTCGCACAGTCTCGAGGAACACGTTGTCCATGTCCGCAAGGTTCTACAGAGACTACTGGAGAACAAACTGTTTGTGAATGCGGAGAAATGTGAATTCCACTCATCTTCTGTGTCTTTTTTGGGATACATTCTAGAGAGCGGGCAGGTGAAGACTGATCCGGAAAAAATCAAGGCTGTCATGGAATGGAACACACCGACTTCTCGCAAACAGCTACAACGGTTCCTAGGATTCGCCAACTTTTACCGACGTTTCATCAGGAACTACAGTCAGGTTGTAGCACCCCTCACTAGACTTAACTCACTCTCCATTCCCTTTGCGTGGTCTCCAGCGGCCGAGGAGGCTTTTCTGGACCTCAAGGAGAGGTTCTCGTCGGCACCCATCCTCATTCAACCCGATCCCAAGTGCCAATTTATTGTGGAGGTGGATGCATCAGACGTAGGGGTGGGCGCGGTCTTGTCCCAAAGATCACCAGGGGACCATAAACTACATCCATGTGCCTTCTTCTCCCGCAAACTGTCCCCAGCAGAACGTAACTATGACGTCGGTAATCGTGAACTACTGGCAGTTAAGTTAGCTCTGGAGGAATGGCGGCACTGGTTGGAGGGAGCGGAGACACCATTTGTAGTTTGGTCGGATCATAAGAACTTATCTTACATTCAGACAGCAAAAAGACTAAACTCGAGACAAGCCCGGTGGGCTTTGTTTTTTACCCGCTTCCAGTTCACGGTTACCTACAGACCAGGTAGCAAGAACATTAAACCGGACGCTCTGTCTAGACAGTTTGCCACTGGTAATGGGACCCCTAGCCACCCTGACACTATTCTCCCTTCGTCGTGCCTGGTGGCTGCTGTCACCTGGGAGATTGAGTCGGTGGTGAGATCGGCTCAAGATACACACCCCGATCCAGGTGGGGGTCCTCCTAACTGTCTCTTTGTACCAGAATCTGTCCGTTCCCAGGTTCTCCAGTGGGGTCACTCATCAAGGTTTGCCTGCCATCCAGGGGTGTCTCGAACCTTGGACCTGCTTAAGAGGCACTTCTGGTGGCCTACTATGAGTTTGGACGTCAAAGAGTTTGTGCTAGCCTGCACAGTGTGTTCCCGTGGTAAAGCCTCTCACCGCCCCCCTGTGGGGCTCCTCCGTCCACTCCCAGTGCCTGGCCGTCCATGGTCTCACATTGCTCTGGATTTCATAACAGGCTTGCCTCCCTCTGAAGGTAAAACTGTTGTACTCACTTTTGTTGATCGTTTCTCTAAGGCTGCCCATTTTGTTGCACTACCTAAACTGCCATCGGCCACAGAGACTGCTGAACTGTTGACTGTGCACGTTTTCCGTCTGCATGGAATTCCTTTGGATATTGTTTCTGATCGGGGACCACAGTTCACTTCTCAGGTCTGGAAAGCGTTTTGTCGGGCACTGGGGGCAACTGTGAGTATGTCGTCAGGTTATCACCCCCAAACTTACGGTCAGACGGAGAGAACCAACCAGGATCTGGAGGCGGCCCTCCGATGTGTCTGTGCCCGGAAACCAACTTCCTGGAGCCAACATCTGGCATGGGTGGAGTACGCTCACAACTCCCTCACATTATGGGCCACAGGTATGGCACCTTTCCAATGTTCCTTGGGTTACGTGCCCCTGCTGTTTCCCACTCAGGAAGAGGACATAGCCGTTCCCTCTGTGCAAGCTCACCTTCGGCGGATCCGTAGGGTCTGGAATGAGGCCCGGGCGGCTCTTTTGAGGACCAGAGAGCGCAACCAGAGACTGGCGGACCGCCGCAGAGTTCCGGCACCTGCCTACATCCCAGGGCAGAAGGTTTGGTTGAGCTCGAAAGACATTCCACTGAACGTGGCTTCCAAGAAGCTGGCTCCTCGGTTTATTGGCCCGTATGAGATTGTGGAGGTCATTAACCCCTCTGCTGTCCGCCTCAGACTTCCTCCTGCCCTCAGGATTCATCCCACGTTCCATGTGTCCCAACTCAAGCCGGTGTCCTCCTGTGACTTGAGCCCTCCTGCCGTCGCCCCTCCGCCCCCCCGGCACATCGACGGCCATCCTTCCTTTACGGTGAGGAAGATTATGGGTGTCCGTCGCAGGGGGCGTGGCTTCCAGTTTTTGGTGGACTGGGTGGGGTATGGCCCTGAGGAGAGGTGTTGGATTTCTAAGGCCCTCATTCTGGATGCGTCCCTCATCCGGGACTTTTACCGTGCTAACCCGGGTGAGCCTGGTGGTCGTTGAGGGGGGGGTACTGTAATGGTTAGTTCTGTGCAGTGCCTTCCCACTTTGTGTGTGTGTTTCTGCCTGCTCCTCTGTGGGTTTCCTGTAATCAGCGGCAGGTGTGGCAGCCAGGTTTTCCTCATCAGCTCATCAACCTCCAGTGCATAAAGACCAGACTCTACCTCCACTCAGTGCCAGATTATTATCTACCCCAGTGGTATCGTACCCTCAGCTCTCAGTGACAGTATTGTTTCCCATGATCTTTGTTCTCACCTCCTCGTGTCTCCTTGTGCCCCAGCGTTCTGCAATACTCCCTGCCTGCCTGCCTGCCTGCTACTCTTCTGCTCCACACTCATCTCACGTGTTTGGGACTTCGGGATTGTGACTGGGATCACCACTCACCTCACCGCTCACTGAAGAAGGACTCTGCACATTCACCTCACTTGTAAATTAAATCACTTGTTCACTGTTAACTCTGTCTCTGAGTCGTGCGTCTGGGTCCAAAACATTATACACACAGTGTGTATCATAACATATTTACCAGTTTAAACTAATTGTTCCAATATTAACACTTTGAACCTTTTTTTTTTTTACCACTTTTTCTCTGTTTTTATCCACTTTTATGCACAAATTTCTGTGGTTTTTAAAATCTCATTTCACCTCCTTTTCCACCATTTTTATTCACTTTGAACCATTTTATTAGTGATTAAAACCATGATTTCCATCTTTAAGATGACTATAATAATAATAATTAAAGCCGCGAGCGGCGTCATAGGTTCCGATGAAGCGGCCGGGGGCGGTAACCCACGGTCACGTATACCACTGTTTTGGGAATTGGCCTGAGCAAATTTGGTGTAAATTGGTGTAAAAACAACTGATATTGCATTTACCAAGAAATGGCAAAAGATTTTCCTGTCATGATAGGCCCCTCCCACTTTTCACAGCCTGCTCTATTTGCCATAGCAATGTGCTTCCATCTAATAATATTCATCCTACAGTGTTTTGAAGTCAACACGACATGTCGTCTTTCCGCCAGAGCTGCTGGCGTAGGACGACCACAGAAGCGGCGCCCTCTGAGAGCACAAAGCATTGTGGGTGTTTTTGGTTATCGTTTGTTGTTTGGGGCTGTACGGTCATCATGTGTATCAAATATGAAGCACTTTGAACTTTGCATTCTGGAGTTGTAAGCGTTTTTGTATAACGGCGTAGTTATGGCGAGGGATTTTCTTGTGTGATTATAGGCCCCTCCCACTGGCCATGATGGATAATTTGGTCATCGAGTGTTGTTTATGGATGGACAATCATCGTGTGTATCAAATATGAAGCAGTTTGAACTTTGCATTGAAGCGTTATAAGCATTTTCCTATTATAGCGTGCTGATGGCGAAGGATTCTCCCGTGTCATTATAGGCCCCTCCCACTGATCACAGCCTGTTTTTTCTTCCATAGCAATTTGCTCCCCTCTGTGTAGGTTCATCCTACAGTGTTTTGAAGTCAACACGACATATCGTCTGTCCGCTACAGCTGCTCGTGTTGGACGACCACAGAAGTGGCGCCCTCTGAGAACGCAAGGCATTATGGGTAAATTGGTTCTCGAGTTTTGTTAATGGCTGTACGGTCATCATGTGTATCAAATATGAAGCAGTTTGAACTTTGCGTTCTAGAGTTATAAGCTTTTTCCTAGAACGGCGTCCTGTAAATGCTAACCGTGTACATGACCTTAAATGACACCGGTCGAAAACACAAGGCATGATGGGAAATGTTTCAAAGCAGTCATGACCAAGCTTGGGCACATGTCCTTTGTGTGAAATTTGAAGCTGATTGAAGTTTGTGTTTCAGAGTTATGGAGATTTGGAATTTTTTGCGTGCTAACGAAAATTAGCATTGCATTTTTGTGGCGGCGCCACGACCAAACCGTGACAGATACAAAAATTATTTCGATAACTTTTCATCTTCAATGGGTCCTATGTGGTGTTGCCAAGTTTTAAGCGAATCGGATGAATCCCCTCAGACTAGATAGCGCAGATGCGTTTCGAGGGCGAAACGCCATTTTTGACCTTTGACCCAAGATGGCTGACTTCCTGTTTGGTTTTGGGCGGGGTCACAATGTAACTTTTTGCTCATTCTGGGGCGAAGACTACATGTGGCGATTTTCGTGCAAATCGGTCAGACCTGGCGGTCGTGTGGTTCCATCGTTTGTTTTGGCGGCGAAAACCCACGCGTTTTTTTTCACGCCACCAAATTATCAAATTTTTCGCCAGGCCTGAGGTGCGTGCAAATTTCGGTGAGTTTTCGGGCATTTTTAGGGGTCGAATTAGCGATCAAAGGCGGGCGGGGTATAATAATAATAGGAAATTAAAGCCGCGAGCGGCGTCATAGGTTCCGATGAAGCGGCCGGGGGCGGTAACCCACGGTCACGTATACCACTGTTGGGGATTTGGGAATTGGCCTGGAGTTGCAAGCGTTTTCGTATAACGGCGTACTTATCGCGAAGGATTTTCCTGTGTCATGATAGGCCCCTCCCACTTTTCACAGCCTGCTTTATTTGCCATAGAAATGTGCTTCCATCTAATAAGATTCATCCTACAGTGTTTTGAAGTCAACACGACATATCGTCTGTCCGCTACAGCTGCTCGTGTTGGACGACCACAGAAGCGGCGCCCTCTGAGAACGCAAGGCATTATGGGTAAATTGGTTCTCGAGTTTTGTTTACGGCTGTACGGTCATCATGTGTATCAAATATGGAGCAGTTTGAACTTTGCACTCTAGAGTTATAAGTGTTTTCGTATAACGGCGTAGTTATGGCGAGGGATTTTCGTGTGTGATTATAGGCCCCTCCCGCTGGCCATGATGGGTAATTTGGTCATCGAGCGTTGTTTATGGATGGACAATCATCGTGTGTATCAAATATGAAGCGGTTTGAACTTTGCATTGGAGCGTTATAAGCATTTTCCTATTATAGCGTGCTGATGGCGAAGGATTCTCCCGTGTCATTATAGGCCCCTCCCACTGATCACAGCCTGTTTTTTCTTCCATAGCAATTTGCTACCCTCTGTGTAGGTTCATCCTACAGTGTTTTGAAGTCAACACGACATATAGTCTGTCCGCTACAGCTGCTCGTGTAGGACGACCACAGAAGCGGCGCCCTCTGAGAACGCAAGGCATTGTGGGTAAATTGGCTATCGTTTGTTGTTTAGCTCTGGACAGTGATCGTGTGTATCAAATATGAAGCAGTTTGAACTTTGCAATCTAGAGTTATAAGCGTTTTCGTATAACGGCGTAGGTATGGCGAGGGATTTTCCTGTGTCTTGATAGGCCCCTCCCACTTTTCACAGCCTGCTCTATTTGCCATAGCTATGTGCTTCCATCTAATAACATTCATCCTACAGTGTTTTGAAGTCAACACGACATGTCGTCTTGGAGCTAGAGCTGCTGGCGTAGGACGGCCCAAGAAGCGGCGCCCTCTGAGAGCGCAAGGCATTGTGGGTAAATTGGTTATCGTTTGTTGTTTAGCTCTGGACAATCATCGTGTGTATCAAATATGAAGCAGTTTGAACTTTGCAATCTAGAGTTCTAAGCGTTTTCGTATAACGGCGTAGTTATGGCGAGGGATTTTCGTGTGTCATTATAGGCCCCTCCCACTGGCCATGATGGGTAATTTGGTCATCGAGCATTGTTTATGGATGGACAATCATCGTGTGTATCAAATATGAAGCAGTTTGAACTTTGCATTGAAGCGTTATAAGCATTTTCCTATTATAGCGTGCTGATGGCGAAGGATTCTCCCGTGTAATTATAGGCCCCTCCCACTGATCACAGCCTGTTTTTTCTTCCATAGCAATTTGCTACCCTCTGTGTAGGTTCATCCTACAGTGTTTTGAAGTCAACACGACATATCGTCTGTCCGCTACAGCTGCTCGTGTTGGACGACCACAGAAGCGGCGCCCTCTGAGAACGCAAGGCATTGTGGGTAAATTGGTTATCGTTTGTTGTTTAGCTCTGGACAGTGATCGTGTGTATCAAAAATGAAGCAGTTTGAACATTGCATTCTAGAGTTATAAGCTTTTTCCTATTACAGCGTGCTGATGGCGAAGGATTTTCCTGTCATGATAGGCCCCTCCCACTTTTCACAGCCTGCTCTATTTGCCATAGCAATGTGCTTCCATCTAATAAGATTCATCCTACAGTGTTTTGAAGTCAACACGATATATCGTCTGTCTGCTACAGCTGCTCGTGTTGGACGACCACAGAAGCGGCGCCCTCTGAGAGCGCAAGGCATTGTGGGTGTTTTTGGTTATCGTTTGTTGTTTAGCTCTGGACAGTGATCGTATGTATCAAATATGAAGCAGTTTGAACTTTGCACTCTAGAGTTATAAGCGTTTTCGTATATATGGCGTTGTTATGGCGAGGGATTTTCGTGTGTCATTATAAGCCCCTCCCACTGACCACAGTCTGTTGTTTCTTCAATAGGAATTTGCTCCCCTCTGTGTAGGTTCATCCTACAGTGTTTTGAAGTCAACAAGACATATCGTTTGTCCGCTACAGCTGCTCGTGTTGGACGACCACAGATGGCGAAGAATTTTCCAGTGATATTTTAGGCCCCTCCCACTGACCACAGTCTGTTGTTTCTTCAATAGGAATTTGCTCCCCTTTGTGTAGGTTCATCGTACAGTGTTTTGAAGTCAACACGACATATCGTCTGTCCGCTACAGCTGCTCGTGTTGGACGACCACAGAAGCGGCGCCCTCTGAGAACGCAAGGCATTGTGGGTAAATTGGTTATCTTTTGTTGTTTAGCTCTGAACAGTGATAGTGTTTATTTAAATATGAAGCAGTTTGAACTTTGCATTCTAGAGTTATAAGCTTTTTCCTATTACAGCGTGCTGATGGCGAAGGATTCTCCTGTGTCATGATAGGCCCCTCCCACTTTTCACAACCTGGTTTATTTTCCATAGCAATGTGCTTCCATCTAATAAGATTCATCCTACAGTGTTTTGAAGTCAACACGACATATCGTCTGTCCGCTACAGCTGCTCGTGTTGGACGACCACAGCAGCGGCGCCCTCTGAGAACGCAAGGCATTGTGGGTAACTTGGTTATCGTTTGTTGTTTAGCTCTGGACAGTGATCGTATGTATCAAATATGAAGCAGTTTGAACTTTGCACTCTAGAGTTATAAGCGTTTTTTTATATATGGCGTTGTTATGGCGAGGGATTTTCGTGTGTCATTATAAGCCCCTCCCACTGACCACAGTCTGTTGTTTCTTCAATAGGAATTTGCTCCCCTCTGTGTAGGTTCATCCTACAGTGTTTTGAAGTCAACACGACATATCGTCTGTCCGCTACAGCTGCTCGTGTTGGACGACCACAGAAGCGGCGCCCTCTGAGAACGCAAGGCATTGTGGGTGTTTTTGGTTATCGTTTGTTGTTTAGCTCTGGACAGTGATCGTATGTATCAAATATGAAGCAGTTTGAACTTTGCACTCTAGAGTTATAAGCGTTTTCGTATATATGGCGTTGTTATGGCGAGGGATTTTCGTGTGTCATTATAAGCCCCTCCCACTGACCACAGTCTGTTGTTTCTTCAATAGGAATTTGCTCCCCTCTGTGTAGGTTCATCCTACAGTGTTTTGAAGTCAACAAGACATATCGTTTGTCCGCTACAGCTGCTCGTGTTGGACGACCACAGATGGCGAAGAATTTTCCAGTGATATTTTAGGCCCCTCCCACTGACCACAGTCTGTTGTTTCTTCAATAGGAATTTGCTCCCCTCTGTGTAGGTTCATCGTACAGTGTTTTGAAGTCAACACGACATATCGTCTGTCCGCTACAGCTGCTCGTGTTGGACGACCACAGAAGCGGCGCCCTCTGAGAACGCAAGGCATTGTGGGTAAATTGGTTATCGTTTGTTGTTTAGCTCTGAACAGTGATCGTGTTTATTTAAATATGAAGCAGTTTGAACTTTGCATTTTAGAGTTATAAGCTTTTTCCTATTACAGCGTGCTGATGGCGAAGGATTCTCCTGTGTCATGATAGGCCCCTCCCACTTTTCACAACCTGGTTTATTTTCCATAGCAATGTGCTTCCATCTAATAAGATTCATCCTACAGTGTTTTGAAGTCAACACGACATATCGTCTGTCCGCTACAGCTGCTCGTGTTGGACGACCACAGAAGCGGCGCCCTCTGAGAACGCAAGGCATTGTGGGTAAATTGGTTATCGTTTGTTGTTTAGCTCTAGACAGTGATCGTATGTATCAAATATGAAGCAGTTTGAACTTTGCACTCTAGAGTTATAAGCGTTTTCGTATTTATGGCGTGGTGATGGCGAGGGATTTTCGTGTGTCATTATAGGCCCCTCCCACTGACCACAGTCTGTTGTTTCTTCAATAGGAATTTGCTCCCCTCTGTGTAGGTTCATCGTACAGTGTTTTGAAGTCAACACGACATATCGTCTGTCCGCTACAGCTGCTCGTGTTGGACGACCACAGAAGCGGCGCCCTCTGAGAACGCAAGGCATTGTGGGTAAATTGGTTATCGTTTGTTGTTTAGCTCTGGACAGTGATTGTGTGTATCAAAAATGAAGCAGTTTGAACATTGCATTCTAGAGTTATAAGCTTTTTCCTAGAACGGCGTCCTGTTGATGCTAACCGTGTACATGACCTTAAATGACACCGGTCGAAAACACAAGGCATGATGGGAAATGTTTCAAAGCAGTCATGACCAAGCTTGGGCACATGTCCTTTGTGTGAAATTTGAAGCTGATCGAAGTTTGTGTGTCAGAGTTATGGAGATTTGGAATTTTTTGCGTGCTAACGAAAATTAGCATTGCATTTTTGTGGCGGCGCCACGACCAAACCGTGACAGATACGAAAATTCTTTTGATAACTTTTCATCTTCAATGGGTCCTATGTGGTGTTGCCAAGTTTTAAGCGAATCGGATGAATCCCCTCAGACTAGTTCGCGCAGATGCGTTTCGAGGGCGAAACGCCATTTTTGACCTTTGACCCAAGATGGCTGACTTCCTGTTTGGTTTTGGGCGGGGTCACAATGTAACTTTTTGCTCATTCTGGGGCGGAGACTACACGTGGCGATTTTCGTACATATCGGTCAAACCTGGCGGTCGTGCGGTTCCATCGTTTTTTTGGCGGCGAAAACGCACGCTACGCGTGCGTTTTCTGTCCGTTTTTTTTCACGCCACCTAATTATCAAATTTTTCGCCAGGCCTGAGGTGCGTGCAAATTTCGGTGAGTTTTCGGGCATTTTTAGGGGGTCGAATTAGCGATCAAAGGCGGGCGGGGTATAATAATAAAACGATATAATAGCGAAAACAATAGGTTCCGATGTCCCAGAATGGGACAGAGGAACCTAATAAACCTTCCTGGATAACAGTGGATATTATTCAGATGAATAAATAAATGTGGTTATCACAGATTCATAGAACAATGGACCATCATTTTACTGACTTTATGGATGGACCCCAAAAATCTCTCCTTTATTCCCCCTTATAGATGGTCCTGTCTCCACATGACTGTTCTTCAATGTTCATGTCTGTGTTCAACCACCTTCAGCTACAGTGGGGGTCCCTGCTCTATGGGACCTTTATTTTGGAGGGTCCCCACTCTCTGGAACCTTTATTTTGGAGGGTCCCCACTCTCTGGGACCTTTATTTTTTGGAGGGTGCCCACTCTCTGGGGCCTTTATTTTGGAGGGTCCCCGCTTTCTGGGACCTTTATTTTGGAGGGTCCCTGCTCTCTGGGACCTTTATTTTGGAGGGTGCCCACTCTCTGGGGCCTTTATTTTGGAGAGTCCCCACTTTCTGGGACCTTTATTTTGGAGGGTCCCTGCTCTCTGGGACCTTTATTTTGAAGGGTTCCCGCTCTCTGGAACTTTTATTTTGGAGGGTCCCCGCTCTCTGGGGCCTTTATTTTTGGAGGGTCCCTGCTCTCTGAAACCTTTATTTTGAAAAGGTTGAGAACTATTTTTATTATTATTGTTGTTGTTGTTGTTGTTGTTGTTATTATGATTATTATTATTATTATGATTATTATTATTGTTATGATTATTATTATGATTATTATTATTGTTATGATTATTATTATGATTATTATTATGATTATTATTATTATTATTATTGTTATGATTATTATTATGATTATTATTATGATTATTATTATTGTTATTATTTTAATGATTATGATTATTCTGATTCTTATTAATAATCATAATAATATAGTAGACAGTACCTGTTCGTACTTCTCCAGCTCTGTGTGGTAGATCTGTCTAATCTGGGACAGTTTTGCTCTATAATCTGAATGTTCCACTGAATTATCAGATCCAACTCCTCCTGTTGCAGCCGCTGCAGCCGCCGCCGCAGACCCGCCCCCTTTCTCTGGGCCGGACACGCCCTCTGCCAGCAGCATGTTGTCCAGTCTCATCAGCTGAGGGTCTGGAGGCTCCTCCTCCTGGGCCCCCCGGATACTGAGCACTGCAACGACACGACAGGGAGACCCCATTGGTGAGGGAGTGGGTGGAGCTTATAGTGGAGTCAATTACATTTTTCAGTTACAATTATGTCTTCAATTATTAATGTTTAATTACAACTCAATTACCATTACAGTGACCAGCATTTTCTCCAATTACTATTAAAATTATAATTATCATTTCCCCCTGAAAGTCAATTACAATTATGATCTGATCTATATCCTTCATTAAATAACTTTATTAAATTTAATCTTCCTCTAGTGTTAGCTTTCTGTTAGCATCTCTAATGCTAACAGGTCAGTTTGATCCATGTCTATAATCAGCTGTAAAATACACTAATAAATATGATCTATCATTAATTTGTTTATCATCTATTGATTACCTCGTTAGGATTCATAATCAATGAATATATTAGTATTAATATTTATGGTGTTTGTACTGTTACTATATCCATAGATTTATATATTTATTACAATTAAATATCACAATGATCATGAAGAGAAGTGACAGGTAGTGGTAAAATATTATTATAATTATTAACTATATACAGTATGTCACACAGAACTGTAACATGGTTTCATTAAATTGCAACTGACAGTTTTTATAGAATTTCCATGACAATTACAATTAGTCAATTATCTGAACTAAATTACAATTAAAATATGATTATAAATTATAATAATATGAACGTAGTGTGAGTGAGTGTTGGTGGTGGTGGGAGGGGCCAATGGTTCACTATGGCAGCCTCGCTTCCGTCAGTCTGCCCCAGGGCAGCTGTAGCTACAATAGTAGCTTACCCCCACTAAGTGTGGAGTGAAATAATATTGCCTTCATTCTGTAAAGTGACTTTGAGTGTCTATGATAAAGTGCTTTATAAAATTGATGCATTATTATTATTATTATTATTATTATTATTATTATTATTATTATAACAGCAAAAGAATAAAATTATAATTACATCCTAATTGTATTTAAACAACAAATACACAATTAGAATTATAACTGACTCCAAACCACAAACAAAGCAAATATTCATGTAATCAATAAATCTGACGTTTCTTTTAATAAGAATCAAAATGTGTCCAAAAAATAAAAATATAAAAATCTGAGAACAGAAAATATCTGATATCAGGACAACATTAATAAGCTCACAATCAAAACAAAAAGAGCAAAAAATAAAGAAATAAAATCACAGCTCACTGTTCACTAGTTACATGTATATATACAGTAAATATATATATATATATATATATATATTTCTTTTTTAATTGAAAATGATGCTTAAACATGATTGTAGATAAGTTTATTAGTGTGTGGTTAATGTTTCACATTCTCCAAAATATAAAATCAACAAACTTTAATGTAGAAAAACCGTATATGTTCTAATTCTAACCTAAATAAAGGATTAAAAATGTTAATAAATAACGTCAGTGCCTCCTTCAAAAAGTTTCCTTCAGATTATTTCATTAATTAATTACCTTTATTACTATTATTTATTTCTAATGTAAATTCTCATGAAATCTGCACATTACAGTTTTTCATTTTCACATTAATGAAACTGCACTATTATCAGCTAATATGCACATAATCATACAAATAAAGTACATATATATATATATATTTATTTATATATATTTGTGTGATTTAAATGATGGATTTTTTGTGTTCTTGTATTTGCATCAGGATTTTTAAATAAATACTAAATAAATGTCACCACTAGAGGTCTCTATTGTCATTCTTTAAAACTTTTCCTGAGCTGAGAAACCACTGAAACACCCTGAGCTGTGTATCCATGGCAGCTGTGGGAGTGCAGGGACATGTGGAGGTCAGGTCTGTGTTGACGGCCACTTCAAAATGCCACGACTCATCATCTTTGTGTCCGTCAGCCAATGAGACGAAGTCAGCGTGGTGCATTAAACACATTAACCATGGAGGAGCATCTGCTCTACTCCCACACTCTCCCCTGCTCTGATCCACTAGCGGTAATATACAGGGCCACGGACCTCAGCATGAACTCCATTTAGTGTCTTATTTATTTTATTCGAGATTCATTTTTAGTTACATTGCATTGTTTAGAAGAGTTTATCAAGGGATTCTTTTGACAATGAAAAATAAAAGGAAATTAATACAGTATTTTCTATTTATTTTCCCAAAAAAAAAAAGGAATATTTTTCAATCAACATTTGTCTACAGTCACATTTTGTAAAATAAATCGTGAGAGAATCATATCGTGAACCCAGTATCGTGAATCGAATCGTATCGGGAGTTGAGTGAATCGTTACATCCCTATTATTATTATATACTATTATTATATACTGTCATATACTATTATTATTATATACTATTATAATATACTGTCATATACTATTATTAAATACTATTATTATATACTGTCATATACTATTATTATATACTATTATAATATACTGTCATATACTATTATTAAATACTATTATTATATACTGTCATATACTATTATTATATACTATTATATACTTTTATTATATACTGTCATATACTATTATTTTATACTATCATATACTATTATTATATGCTATTATTATATACTATTATAATATACTGTCATATACTATTATTAAATACTATTATTATATACTGTCATATACTATTATTATATACTATTATATACTTTTATTATATACTGTCATATACTATTATTATATACTATTATATACTTTTATTATATACTGTCATATACTATTATTAGATACTATTATTATATACTATTATTATATACTATTATTATATACTATTATATACTTTTATTATATACTGTCATATACTATTATTAGATACTATTATTATATACTATTATTATATACTATTATTAAATACTATTATTATATACTGTCATATACTATTATTATATACTATTATTAGATACTGTCATATACTATTATTATATACTGTCATATACTATTATTATATACTATTATTAGATACTGTCATATACTATTATTATATACTATTATTATATACTGTCATATACTATTATTATATACTATTATTATATACTATTATTATATACTATTATTAAATACTATTATTATATACTGTCATATACTATTATTAAATACTATTATTATATACTGTCATATACTATTATTATATACTGTCATATACTATTATTATATACTGTCATATACTATTAATATATACTATTATATACTTTTATTATATACTGTCATATACTATTATTATATACTGTCATATACTATTATTATATACTATTATATACTTTTATTATATACTGTCATATACTATTATTATATACTATTATATACTATTATTATATACTGTCATATACTATTATTAGATACTATTATTATATACTATTATTATATACTATTATTAAATACTATTATTATATACTGTCATATACTATTATTAAATACTATTATTATATACTGTCATATACTATTATTATATACTGTCATATACTATTATTATATACTGTCATATACTATTAATATATACTATTATATACTTTTATTATATACTGTCATATACTATTATTATATACTGTCATATACTATTATTATATACTATTATATACTTTTATTATATACTGTCATATACTATTATTATATACTATTATATACTATTATTATTTACTGTCATATACTATTATTATATACTATTATATACTTTTATTATATACTGTCATATACTATTATTATATACTATTATATACTTTTATTATATACTGTCATATACTATTATTAGATACTATTATTATATACTATTATTTTATACTGTCATATACTATTATTTTATACTATCATATACTATTATTATATACTAGATTATATACTATTATAATATACTGTCATATACTATATGATATACTATTATATACTATTATAAATACTGTCATAACTATTTATATACTATATTATATACTATTATAAATACTATTATTATATACTGTCATATACTATTAATTATATACTATTATATACTTTTATTATATACTGTCATATACTATTATTATATACTATTATATACTTTTATTATATACTGTCATATACTATTATTAGATACTATTATTATATACTGTCATATACTATTATTAAATACTATTATTATATACTGTCATATACTATTATTATATACTATTATATACTTTTATTATATACTGTCATATACTATTATTAGATACTATTATTATATACTATTATTATATACTATTATTAAATACTATTATTATATACTGTCATATACTATTATTATATACTATTATTATATACTATTATTATATACTGTCATATACTATTATTAGATACTATTATTATATACTATTATTATATACTGTCATATACTATTATTATATACTATTATATACTTTTATTATATACTGTCATATACTATTATTAGATACTATTATTATATACTATTATTAAATACTATTATTATATACTGTCATATACTATTATTATATACTATTATTATATACTATTATTATATACTGTCATATACTATTATTAAATACTATTATTATATACTGTCATATACTATTAATATATACTATTATATACTTTTATTATATACTGTCATATACTATTATTATATACTGTCATATACTATTATTATATACTATTATATACTTTTATTATATACTGTCATATACTATTATTATATACTATTATATACTATTATTATTTACTGTCATATACTATTATTATATACTATTATATACTTTTATTATATACTGTCATATACTATTATTATATACTATTATATACTTTTATTATATACTGTCATATACTATTATTATATACTGTTATATACTATTATTATATACTATTATTTTATACTGTCATATACTATTATTTTATACTATCATATACTATTATTATATACTATTATTATATACTATTATAATATACTGTCATATACTATTATTATATACTATTATTAGATACTGTCATATACTATTATTATATACTATTATTATATACTGTCATATACTATTATTAAATACTATTATTATATACTGTCATATACTATTATTATATACTATTATATACTTTTATTATATACTGTCATATACTATTATTAGATACTATTATTATATACTATTATTATATACTGTCATATACTATTATTAAATACTATTATTATATACTGTCATATACTATTATTATATACTATTATATACTTTTATTATATACTGTCATATACTATTATTATATACTATTATTATATACTATTATTATATACTGTCATATACTATTATTAAATACTATTATTATATACTGTCATATACTATTATATATACTATTATATACTTTTATTATATACTCATATACTATTATTATATAACTATTATACTTTTATTATACTGTCATATACTATTATTATATACTGTCATATACTATTATTATACTGTCATATACTATTATTATATACTATTATAACTTTTATTATACTGTCATATACTATTATAGATACTATTATTATACTATTATATACTACTATTATATACTACTATTATATACTACTATTATATACTACTATTACAACTACTATTATATACTACTATTATATACTATTATGATACTGTCATATACTATTATTATATACTATTATTATATACTGTCATATACTATTATTATATACTATTATATACTTTTATTATATACTGTCATATACTATTATTTTATACTGTCATATACTATTATTATATACTGTCAGATACTATTATTATATTATTATAATATACTGTCATATACTATTATTAAATACTATATGATATACTATATATATACTGTCATACTATTATTATACTGTCATATACTATTATTAAATACTATTATTATATACTGTCATATACTATTATTTTATACTGTCATATACTATTATTATATACTATTATTAGATACTATTATATACTTTTATTATATATTGTCATATACTATTATTTTATACTGTCATATACTATTATTAGATACTATTATATACTTTTATTATATATTGTCATATACTATTATTTTATACTGTCATATACTATTATTAGATACTATTATTATATACTGTCATATACTATTATTATATACTATTATATACTTTTTATGCTATACGTCATATATTATTATACTGTCATATACTATTATTATATTATTAGATACTATTATATACTTTTATTATATATTGTCATATACTATTATTTTATACTGTCATATACTATTATTAGATACTATTATTATACTGTCATATACTATTATTAGATACTATTATTATATACTGTCATATACTATTATTATATACTATTATTATATACTATTATATACTTTTATTTTATACTGTCATATACTATTATTATATTATATTATTATCTAAACTTGAGGCCTGTCTAAAGGACATTAGGGCCTGGATGGACCAAAATTTTCTTCTTCTCAACTCAGACAAGACTGAGGTCATTGTACTGGGCCCGCGACACCTTAGAGAACCTATGCTAGCCTAACTGCCCTAGATGGCATTACTCTGGCACAAAGCACAACTGTTAGAAACCTTGGGGTTCTATTTGATCAGGACTTATCCTTCAACTCTCACATAAAACAAACTTCAAGAACTGCCTTCTTTCATCTCCGTAACATTGCTAAAATCAGATCTATCCTGTCTCAGGGCGACGCCGAAAACTAGTCCATGCTTTTGTTACCTCTAGACTGGATTATTGTAATTCTCTTTTAGCAGGCTGCCCGAGCAAGTCGCTTAAGACACTTCAGCTGGTTCAAAATGCTGCAGCACGTGTACTGACTAAAACTAGGAGAAGAGATCACATTACTCCTGTATTAGCCTCTCTGCATTGGCTTCCCATAAAATATAGAATAGAATTCAAGATTCTTCTTCTCACTTATAAAGCCCTAAATGGACAGGCACCAGTCTATCTCAAGGAGCTTGTAGTGCCATACAATCCCCCCAGAACACTACGCTCTCAAAATGCTGGACTACTCGTTGTTCCATTTGTCTCTAAAAGTAGTATAGGAGGAAGAGCTTTCAGTTATCAGGCCCCACTTCTCTGGAACCATCTACCAACCACGGTTCGGGGGGCAGACACCCTCTCTACCTTTAAGGTTAGGCTCAAAACATTCCTCTTTGGTAAAGCTTTTAGTTAGGAACCAGCTCATAGCTCATAGTTAAGATGCAATAGGCATAGACTGCCGGGGGGGGGGGGTCTGGCATGCTCGGTTGGAGAGAGGTTGGAGAGGGCGTTAAGAGAGAGGTCATTTAGGTTAGAGAGGGACCGGAGAGGGTCCCATTCCTCTTTCAAACACTCCCTCTATGTCTGCTTCTTCCCTTGTGTGTTTGCTCCTGTTCTCCTTCTGGCTTTTGTCTTGCAGGTCCGTGGGATCCTCAGTGTGGAGTTACAGAGACTCAACAACTCTGTCTCCACCCTTTCCTCTGCACACACCCAACACAGCATAACGTGGATGGCTGTTCATCATAGGAATGGGATCCACACAAGGTTCCTGCTGCTTAACAGAAGGTTTTCCTTGCCGCCATGATGAATTCATGTTGGGTGTGGGATACATATGTATGTGTATATACGTATATATGCATATGTGTGTATCCATAAAATGAAGAGTTCGTCCTTAAGACTGCTCTACTGTAAAGTGTCTTGAGATACCATTGGTTATGATTTGGCGCTATACAAATAAAAGATTGATTGATTGATTGATTGATCTATTGTCCAGTATTTACATAAATCTGATCGGAACATTATCACAACAAAAACAATATACTAGCACTAAATAGCTTATTATGTGTGGACAAAATAAAGAGAGACACAGTTCATGATCATAAATGTATTTTCAGCAGCATATAGCTAAAAGAGCCCCAGCACAAAAACAGCTTCATATTAGTGATATTTTACAGTTCTACATATTTTAGAAGTGATTTTTGGGGGAAAAAAAACACATAATGATGCATTCGGAATAGAATGCGACGCACGATCTAAGGCCAACATTGGTGAGACATATGCGTGCTACATGCTACATGCTACGTGCTACGTGCTACATGCTATGTGCTACATGCTACATGCTACGTGCTACGTGCTACGTGCTACGTGCTACATGCTACATGCTACATGCTACATGCTGCATGCACATCATTTGTTATACAGTGGTAAAGTGAAGTCTGAACACTTTAACTGTGCCACATATTTAAATTACCGCAATAAAGCTAAAATGTGTTTCATTATTTCACTGCATTTACTTTTAAAGTCATGTGATCCATTTTAGGGTGAAAAGCTCATTTGATCCATAAAACATATTTCACTCTATTGTGCTACTGACTAAACTTCCTGTTAACTTCAAATCAACATTTACAAAAGTTAAAAAACTAATGGAAGACAAGATGACATGCTTTTATTTTGAAAAGGGGATGTTTGATTTTTAGCTTAAGGCTGATCTCAGGACCATTTTACGTTACATTTTATTATGAAAGTAATTATTTGGGAGGTTTTCCGTAATAAATCCGAGACTTGTTCTAAAAAAACCGATATTTTCTCATATTTTTAATTATTAGAATTAATATAAACCCCTAATTTTAGCCCAATTGATGGAGATCAATAAACAATTTTCCTCTGCTAAATAAAAATGTAAAATGTAGGATGACATCATCAACACGGCCATTTCATTAAAATAATACAACTGTATGATTTCGGTTTAAACAGAGCTGAAGTCTTTTTAAAAGTGTTTTTAAAATCAACACTTTGTTAAACGTTGTAAGAACATTATCTATTGATTCTATTTGAACATAAACATAGAACTGAATAAAAACACGTTTTGTCCTGTTTACTAATGTAAGATAATCTACTTATTAGAAGATATATGTCTAATAAAACACATTATTATTATTATGCACCACACACACAAACTCTGACGTTCTTCAAAAATGTGTGATTAACTTTAGCAAATCAGTAAATAAAAAAGTTAAAGATAAAATAAATTAACAAACAAACAAATAAATAATTGAATGAATAGAGCAATGTCAGCAGTGATAATAATAATAAATAAATAACAATAATATTAATAATTGTAACCATATTATTAACATTAATAATAATTATCATATTCATATTAATAATAATCAGGCTGACTGCACTGTATCAGAGCTCACATCCAGGTTTTCAGTCAAACAACATTAAAACTAGTGCCATGGAACATGAGCAGCATGCACCAGACCCGTTCTCCGCCGTAGCCTGAGGGCCTGCTCCACCTTATTAAAGCCATTCCTTGAGGAGTGCAGACGAGCATGTCACAGTGAAACCAGGCCACGGAGGGAAGGTGACCACACTGACCCCCCCCCCCCCCCCCTCCTCCTGTCACTCTGTGTTAATGGACTTATACTGTTATTATTATGATCCTTCACAGTTAGAGGAACTGTTCAACTACACACACACACACACACACACACACACACACACACACACACACACACACACACACACACACACACACACACACACACACACACACATTTAGGGTTCTATTCTACCATGTGTGTAAGTCTAAAAAGTGCTGGTGCCGTTTCTGGCTGTATGCTATTCTCCTTCTGATAAATCAGATTATGGAGGTGATGTGGTCCTCACTGAGAACATAATCCTACAGGAAATGAAAACACGTTCCTGTGAATTAAAACGTATGTTTTCTCTGAATCAAATATACTGATGTTCTCATCACAAGGAAATCAGGTCAACCACAGGGTAGTAAATCAAATATACACAACAACATAAATACACACTGGACTTAAAAGAGGGTCAAACATATTATATAATGTGATGACGCTCCTCAAAGACCAGACTTCTGAAAGCTTTGGCTCAGGACTAAAGTGCAGATCACACAAAATCAGAATATGATCACTCTAATGAACATCATTCACAGACACGTTTATAATGTCTAGGCCATATGTAAAAAAGAAGTCCTGCACTGTGGATGTTTCTGATCTGTATGACATTAACTTTAAAGCCACAGCTACTGATGAAGATATCACAGGGGGTGTGAAGGACTGTTTCAGTTATGCAGAGGAGACCAAACTGACGTGAGGAGGACAAGCTGTCTTCAGATATTGTAAAGGAGCAGAGCAAGCTGAAGAAAGTAGATTTGGTCATCTTTCAGTTTCCCATGTACTGGTTCAGTGTTCCTGCCATCCTGAAGGGTTGGATTGACCTTAGTGCTCCTTTTCACCTGAGAAACGACGCTACAGTGAAGGAATGTTCAGGGATAAGAAGGCAATTCTTTCCTTTACAACTGAATCCCTTGAGTCCACATTCAGTCCAAATGCAATCAATGGTGACATGAATGTTACACTTTGGCCCTTGCAGAATGGCATCTTGCACTACTGTGGCTTCCAGGTTCTTGGATCTCAATCTTCTGGGCTCCAACCCATGTTTCCCGTAGTGATTGCAGCACCATGCTGAACAACCTACTGAAGGATACTGGATTCCAGCTCAAACCTGAAATTGTTGAGCTGTGTGCCACTGAAGAGCTTGGTATTTCTGTGGGAATCCATCAAGGTAAGAGGTAAGTGCCACCCAACAACCAGATGAGATGGCATGTGAAAGAAAACAGGTTTTGATAAAGAAATAAATAAATAAAATATGTCCTTTTTGGTGAGTGGGCTCAGAAACATGTTGCTGAAAATGAAAAGCTTCAGTCAATGTTAGGAGTTCCATTGCAGAGCAAGATGAGCTGTCATCAACATGAAGGTTAAAAAGCATTAAAACAGAATCCAACTTTATCATAGAAGATAAAAAGTCACTAAAATCCTTTCAGAAGACATCAGGACCAGGAGATCTACACGTAGTAGAAAGGAGTTGATGAACCCATCTTGATCATCTGTGATTCAAAAGAAGCAAAGTCTTGAGACTGGATCATTTTACATGCGTAGTCGTCCCTGTGCACAATAGCCAACCACCACCATGGCGGCAGGGGCGGGGCTTCCCAACAGCATTGCAGCCAGCTGGGCAGAGTTCATTTAGATGAATAAACTCTTCCTCTTTCTGCCAAGTCTCAGAAAAACACATAATATCCAGCTGTTCTCTAAGGAAAAGGTCGTTCAAAGAAAAAGACGTATTCGCTATTGAACAATCCAATGTAAAATGTGGATGACGTCACGGAGGCAGTGTCCGTGGTACGCAGCGGGATTGGTAGAAGGTACGTCCAGCAGTCATGTGGGCTCCAGCTGGTCCTTGTGGTTAGAGTTGATGTAAACACAGCAGTGGAAGATGGTGACAAAGGATTGTGACTAACACTCCAGCGCTGTGAAGGGTCCAGGGCACCCGTTGAAGTCCGAGCAGGCGGCAACATGGACACGCTGTCGCGCACGTCGAGGAGAGGAATCCAGCACCTGGTGGCCAAAGACAGCGGAACCCGAGCGTGATGCAGCACGCCTACGCCTGACCTGGACTTTAGACCGTGAACCTCCTTTCCTGGTTCTCCTGTGGACCTTGCCCAGCATCCAAAAGAGCAGCAAGTATTCAGGTGAGTCCAGATCAATGATAAAAGGAGGAGGACATGCTTGTTTGTACCTGTGTTGTGTATCAAAGAAACCCTCCATCGACTCTCTGATGCTTAACACAGAGTCCTGATTATAAGTCCGTAAAGACACATCCATTGGTTATTAGGGCTGATATGATCACATATGCTGGAACAATGACCATTAAAAATCTACGCAGCAGGAGACGAGTCGTGGCACTGCCAGTCACAGGCGCCATCTTGACGTCCCAATGGATGAAAGACCTCGGGGCGTCTGGATGTGAGCCCCTGCAGCTCCAGACACACAGCCAAACACACCATGTGACCAACAACTGCCCACGTTTATCAGTTTAAAGTTTACTGGATTACTGGTTTACTAGATTAGTGGGATGATATTTGGGTCAAGGAGCAGACATGGATGTAGGTCAGAGTTAGAACACCGGAGGAAGCCTAGGTACCCTCACACAGGGAGGATAGAGGGGGTCCCTCTGATTGTAGTTTACAATAACACACTGTTTCACTTTCATCAGCTGAGCAGGAGAAGGAGATCAGAACTAATCAGCGGAAAACAATAACCAGTCCTGGCAGCCATCTTGGATTATGTCATCGACAGGTCGAGCATGCTCAGAATGACCAGACTGAACTTAAAGTGAAATTAAACGTTTACAAGATCAAGGAATTAGTTAATTCAGAATTTAAAATAAACAAGCCACCTAATTCAGTTTAATTCTGAATTACATTTGCATTAGGAAATACAATCAGTGTAAAGCAAATTCAGCCATTTTCTTATATTAAATAGGTCATAAATGTATTACTTAAAACATGTACAAAGACATTCAACCATTTGTAATGTAATAGTGGAGCTAAGCTTCACAAACTGTTTCTAATTTCTGTGTTCAGGATTTAATGGGCGGGTCAGAAATCATAGCCGCATTGTAGCCATCATTAGCATTAACCCGACCCTGCTGCTGAAGCACATCAAACGCAATTCAGCTGCGAACCGGAAACAGGCCTCGTTTGACCTGATCTGAGATTTTTCCTACGTTTTTTGGTTAGGGTTAATACATGGAGGCGGCGCCCTTCCTGTGCGTGGGCGTGATTCCAGCGTCTCTAACTGACACGCCCCCAGCATTTAAGAGTGAGAAATACTTGTTTTTCCGTGATTTTGAGACCTAATTTTATATACAATTTATACGTGATTTTTTTCATCTTTTGTCTCAATGGTCGATGACACGTTTTTCTGTGGTGTGACAAACTCATAACACACATTTATTTCTGCTTTACACAGACTTTAACCTTGTTATAATATTCATTCTTTATCAAAAACACCCCATAGTATTATTGGGGTTCCTTCCTGAATCTCTGAGAAATCCTCAATAATCTGCTCTCTGAGCTGCTTCTCTGCCTCTTCTGAAAAACCAGCAGTTTATAATTCATGTGATGTCATTAGAATTATGAACCGCCCCCTCCAGGAAGAGCCTGTTGCTGGTGCCACGCCTCCACAGTGAACACTGCAGTGTAGATACACAGGGACAGACGTCGTATCAGCTTTAACGTGTTTGTGACCCAATGAGACGCAACGGTTGAGATGATAAACAAATGATTATCGCCTTAAATGAACTATTTCTGTATTTAATAAAGATGACGAGAAGAAAGTGAATTATCAGCTTAAAGCTCCTGTGAGTGTTTGAATCTGTTGCTGGATGAACACAGCGCTGAGACGGACTCACAATAGTCTGTTAAATATCATGTTTTACTGTAATGTACAGGTTTTTGGCTGAAAACTATAACAACAATGTGTGGATAATAAGAGAAAATCACTTTAGTGATCATTGATCTGCCTCAGAGTGAGTCATGCAGGCAAGTCAGTGTATAGACACGCCCACTCATGAATATGCATAAGCAGGCAGCAAACAGCCCGTTGGTCAGAAAGTGACTTTTCAGAGACTAAAACTCTGGAAAACAGACGAGTTTGTAATAAACCTTAAAAACTATGTTTTTGTAGTTGTTAGAACAAATAGAGATGAATGAAAAATAGCATAATATGTGACCTTTAAGTGTTTACAAGGTCAGTTTAAAGAGGATTTAACTTAGAATTTGAATTAAAGGGAAATTAAACATGACTATTGTGGGTGATTTTAGTTTAGCAGTGTGAGAAAGAAACAAGCCCCGCCCACAGTCCAGTTTCTAGTCCATATATCACTAGTAATAAAATAAAAAAAGCCTCCAGGCAGTAGAACATGATGAGAACAGTCCTACACGTAGAACCTCTTCATATATGATTTAAAACACACAATAGTTCTAAATGTTTAATATCAATATGTAAATGCTTCTGTAAAGTTAGAAGTTTCATTTTTCTGTTTATTTCTAAAGGTTCCGATATATCAACGTTTCATTTAACTTTGTATTTATTAATCAAACAATACGCTGATGTATCTGAACTTTAAAAATCTAAATAAAAGGAAACAGCTTTTCAACTTAATTTATCACATGGAATAAAAGTGTGTAAATATATTCATTACGAGATTAATCACGATTTGATAATGATTCATAAATGTTCAAATAGATATATTATACATTTTATTACAGGTTTGTGCTGCTAATTTCAGCTTTGTTTGAAAATCTTTAATTTTTCTTTGGATCAGATTGAATTAGCTGAACAAGCTAATATTTCAGTTATTTTATATATTTGTATTTCTTTTGTAATATGATTAATGTTTGATTTGGTGATTTGATATAAATAAAGATAATAGTGATAATTCGTTTGGTTACTTTAATTAATGATACCAACACATAAACCTTGTTTATCTTAAAGGGCACATATCATGTTAAATCCACTTTTTTAGCCCTTAAATGCATTTTGTTGTATGTTTAGAGTGTTTAGAAGTACAGAAAAGTTCAAGTTAGTCTCTTCAGATGCTCCGTAGATATCTTTATATTCTGTTTTGATCATATTTTTCAATCTTTTGATTTTTCTATTCTCTATTACGTTTTTTGAACAATAATGTCACAGTATTTGCAGCAGAACTGCCAAATTAGTTCATCAACTCCAGGTCCAACACTTCGAGCAATCCGCCATTTATATTTCTGGCTTTTATTTTGTAGTCCAAGCTCCAGGATGCAGAAGTTACGAGAGGATAAGTCAAAATGTTGGGTTGTTGGATGTAGTAACCCACACACTTCATTACACCGTCTCCCAGCATCAGAACCTTTTCAAAGTGTCTGGTTGAGTTTTATTTTTTATAGAAATGTACCCACATCTGTGGATAAGGTCATTTTTGTGTGTGTGAAGCACTTCAATGATGACTGCTTCATCAACCTCCACCAGTATAAAGAAGGATTTACAGAAAGACTTTGTCTGATTGAGGGTTCAATTCCTTCTATCTTTGGAGACGATGAACAGAGCACTTCGGTAAGCTGTAAATAACGCTAAAAAGTCCCTGTCATTGTTTTGTTAGCATTAGCAGTTGCACCGTCTTCATATGTTAGCGCTGTGTGCTCGTTTTAGATCCTTGATGATATGGCCTACGTGATTTAATTTAAGTCTAAAGTTTTCATTAGTCATTTCATTTTGACGTTTTTGTCTCTGAAAAGACTGTATTAAAATGCATTTTGTGACGTTAGCTTGGCGCTAGCGTTAGCTCGGTGCTTGTGTTAGCTCACTTGTTAGGGTTCTGCAGGTTCATCATCTTCATTTTCATGTCGCTCCACTGGGTCAGACTCTGGCTGGAACATGTAAGGCTGGATGGACAAGTCTAACGTTGTTGACATTTTGTAAATAACGTGTGAATAAAAAGTTTATGCTCCGCTACATAGCCGTATCTCT
>NC_041047.1:34117436-34129936 GCF_900634775.1 Gouania willdenowi
ACTAACGTCCGTCAGCACAGCCACTGCTCACAGTCATGAGACGAAGGAGGAAGTGAAGTCCGTGACCGGAGATTTAAAGGAAGTTTGGAATCATGGGAATAATATTAAATAACCATGAACTATTAACTTTAATGGCTTTTAGCGGTACAAAAAAGTTTTTTATATTGACCTTTTTTTTTAACCCAAACAACCTGCGACATGGTGACGTCATGAACCCGAAACCGGAAGTAGCGCGCTCTTACCGAGGGAGCTGTAATTATAAAATTAATGTTTTGACAGTTTTGCGTCACCAAATTACTCCAAATAACAGATACACACTCGGGTATTTGGAACGTGGATGAATAGCAGTTGATTCACAGTTCATCTGTTTCGCCTTTAAAATGGATACCAGAAGTCGTCTCTCAACAGATGGTGCGCTAGCGCCCCCTCACACCCTGAGGTCAAAAGCTGAATAGGTTTCATTTCGGGGCCGTCCAGAAGTGAAATAAAATTAAAATAAACATTTTCAAATGAGCAAATTACTCCAAAATAACAGATACACACACTTGGGATATTTGGAACCCGTTGACCGAGTTTCAGGTTGAACTCGCACCATGTCTGGGAATTATTTGCTCCACACACACACATCCACACACACACACACAGACCTCCGTTGAATTATAGTATAGACTAGTACAGTGCCCGTTGGAAGTATGCATTCATATAGTGGGCGCTTAAGGAGAGTTGTTAATTACGGGCATAATAATAACATACTCTGTAGCATTATTAAGGGGTATATTTGCAGGTGCAAAGTAAAATAACGTGTGTAATTTTCCTGGTTTAATTCTATGAGACATGCGTATGAGACACTACCTCACTTTTTAACTTCATCTGCACTCTGTTTATATTATTAATACTGTAATTTATTTATATTCTACCTCATAGTAATTTATCCACATTCTACCTCATTGTTGTTCGTTATTTGTTATTTGTTGTCCGAATGTCTTTAGTTAAGTTATTTGTTGTATAGTATTGCTAGTTGTTTTTTTTGTGTGTTTGTTGTGTGTTTTTGTGTTTTAAGTGCTCTTTTTATGCACTGCAGGTTTGCACTGGGGGTTGGGGGGGGGATTGCAATTTCATCTGTGCTGTATGTTTAACATGGGGCATATTTGACAATAAAGAACCTTGAACCTTGAACCTTGAATGTGTTGTTTTTTTTTTTACTCATTTTTATATTTTTTGTTTTAATTATTGTTTGTTGTTTGTGGATTTTTTTATGTAGTTTTGTGCATTTCTGTTGTCATTTTAGTGTATTTTTAGTATAAATATTTAGTTTTGTGTATATTGAGTCATTTTCATATTTTTGTTGTTTGGTGTATTTTTCTCTAATATATCTTTTTTGGAGTCATTTTGTTTCTTTTTGGACCCTTTTGTATATTTTTGTGCATTTCTGTTGTCGTTTTGTGTACTTCCTGTATAAAAATTGTTTAGTTTTTTGTTTTACGTCATTTGTGCATTTTTTTTGTATAATTATTGTTTTTTGTTGCATTTGTAGTGTGATTCTGGAGTCATTTTGTATCTTTTTTAGTGTAGATTTTGCATTTCTGTTGTATTTTGTGTATTTTTTGTTTAAATATTTAGTTTTGTGTATTTTGAGTCATTTTCATATTTTTGTTGTTTGGTGTGTGTTTGGGGGGGGATCATTCTAAATTCATACACACCAGTTCATCCACGTGTACCTGTCTAACGTTCACTAAACGTATCTATTGTCAGTAGTTAGATGTAGAGGCAGGTGTGATGTTAGTGAAGCTGCAGTAATCAGATGACCTTCACTATGTAACATGTAAACACAGATCTGACTGTAACACTACAGTCACTACCACCCTATGGACGGGTGTCGTGACTGTAACCGGACTAAATGGTGGTCTGTTATTCACTCAACACTCACATACTTGCACACATGTCACGTAGATGGTGATCGATAGTGAAGCACACCTGATCAATGTGTGTGTGTGTGTGTGTGTGTGTGTGTGTGTGTGTGTGTGTGTGTGTGTGTGTGTGTGTGTGTGTGTGTGAAACTCTACCTGAGACTCTAATCTCCTACATTGGTTCTCACACACGCACAAAATGTGCAGCTTTCAACACAGCAGCCATTGCCGTCGATAACTTCCAGGTGAGGACTGTCCGGTCTAAATAGCAAAAGGTCAAACTAACATGAAAATAAACGTTTTGAAACATTATCACCAATAAAGAACAGTAAAAAGTATGTTTCCTCAAAAGAGAAATCCACAGGAGCTCACTACCATGCTACGGACGTGTGTCAAAATCTAATAAAACACTAATATTATATTTTATATACTGCCGACAACTTTAAGTCCTTCCCAATAAACTGTAGAAGTCATCAAAGACTTGTAATATAGTATATATCCCTGTAACATAGATAGTATAAACCTAAAGCTAGAAAACCTGTCCAGTGATTTGTCATGTATCCTATAAAGTTTTATATCTGTGAATCAACCATAAAATCGTCCACATGGGGGTAATTGACCAGTTTTATGGTGGTGGCAACACGTCCCAAAACACTCGTTTCTCTTTTAAAACAATAAAAAAGAAAACTGTGGAACACACACGTAGATTACCAGGATTCAGGTTTTAGGTGGAGTGGGATTTAAAATCTACTTGTTTTTACATTTAGGGAATGTTCACGTAGGCGTTAGAATATATGAATTTAACCCTATATAGATTTAACCCTCTATAGAATTAACCCTTTATAGATTTAACCTTCTATAGATTTACCCCTCTATAGATTTAACCCTTTATAGATTTAACCCTCTATAGAATTAACCCTTTATAGATTTAACCTTCTATAGATTTACCCCTCTATAGATTTAACCCTTTATAGATTTAACCCTCTATAGATTTACCCTTTATAGATTTAACCTTCTATAGATTTAACCCTTTATAGATTTAACCTTCTATAGATTTACCCCTCTATAGATTTAACCCTTTATAGATTTAACCCTCTATAGATTTAACCCTTTATAGATTTAACCCTCTATAGATTTAACCCTTTATAGATTTAACCTTCTATAGATTTACCCCTCTATAGATTTAACCCTTTATAGATTTACCCCTCTATAGATTTAACCCTTTATAGATTTAACCTTCTATAGATTTAACCCTTTATAGATTTAACCCTCTATAGATTTAACCCTTTATAGATTTAACCTTCTATAGATTTACCCCTCTATAGATTTAACCCTTTATAGATTTAACCCTCTATAGATTTAACCCTTTATAGATTTAACCCTCTATAGATTTAACCCTTTATAGATTTAACCCTCTATAGATTTAACCCTCTATAGATTTAACCCTTTATAGATTTAACCCTCTATAGATTTAACCCTTTATAGATTTAACCCTCTATAGATTTAACCCTTTATAGATTTAACCCTCTATAGATTTAACCCTTTATAGATTTAACCCTCTATAGATTTAACCCTCTATAGATTTAACCCTCTATAGATTTAACCCTCTATAGTAAGGCAAGGCAGGGCAAATTTATTTATATAGCGCATTTCATACTCAAGGCAACTCAATGTGCTTTACATGATAAAACATTCAATTGTTTAAAATCAATAAGAACATTTAAAATCATCAGTAAAATCAATTAAAATCATCAGTAAAATCATCATGACATCATCAACATGACCATAAATCTCTCTCAATCATATGCAGTAGAGAAAAAAACTGCCTTTAACTTTGATTTAAAAATGTTCACATGTGATGCTGACTTCAGCTCTGCTGCAGTTTGTTCCACTTCTTTGCAGCATAACAACTAAACACAGCATCACCATGGTTACTGTGAGCTCTGGGCTCCACTATCTGACCTGTGTCCATAGATCTCAGAGACCTGCTGGGTTCATACCTGACTAACATCTCACTGATGTATTCTGGACCAAACCCATTCACACATTTATAACCAGCAGCAGAACTTTACAGTCTCCTCTGAGGCTGACTGGGAGCCAGTGTAATGTGTTCTGACCTCTTTGTTCTGGTTCAGACCTGAGCTGCAGCGTTCTGAACCAGCTGTAGATGTTTGATGAAGACCATTACAATAGTCCAGTCTGCTGGAGATAAAAGCATGGACCAGTTTCTCCTGATCTTTCTGAGTCATTAAACCTTTCACTCTGGAGATGTTCTTTAGGTGGTAGAAGATGTTTTTGTGATAGATTTGATCTGATGCTGAATGTCAGATCTGAGTCAATCAGAACACCAAGGTTTTTGACTTGGTCTTTATCTTCTAAAGATCCAGACTCAGATACTTGCTGACAGCAGTCCTCTTTTCATTGTTACCAAAGACAATCACCTCCATCTTGTAATGGTTTAGTTGAAGGAAGTTTTCACTCATCCATCAGTTTACTTTTTCTAAACAGTCACACAACACCTCAATGGGACCATAGTCATCTGGGTTCAGTGATAGATATAGTTGTGTGTCATCTGCATAGCTCTGATAATCAACCTTACAGTTCTGTAAAATTTGTCCTAAAGGAAGAATATAAAGGCTAAACAGAAGAGGTCCAAGAACAGATCCCTGAGGAACCCCACAGGACATTGGTAATCTGTCAGATTCAAAGTTTACTATGTTTACAAAATAGCTTCGCTCCTCCAAGTAGAACTTAAACCATTGCATTACTTTAACATTTAGTCCAACCCATGTTTACAATCTGTGTAACAACATTGTATGATCTACAGTGTCAAATGCAGACTTAGATCCAATAGAATGAGAACAGATACTTTTCCTGAATCAGTGTTCAACCTTATGTCATTGATCACTTTGATCAGATCAGTTTCTGTGATGTGATGAGAACCAAAACCTGACTGAAATTTATCAAATATTTTGTTGAATGTTAAGAATTGACTCAGTTGGTTGAAGACCACCTTCTCAATGATCTTGGCCATGAATGGAAGGTTCTGATTGGTCTATAGTTAGCCAGTATAGAGACATCCAGTGTTCTCTTTTTAACAGAGGTTTAACAGCAGCTACTTTCAGGGATTTTGTTACGGTGCCTGATTGGAATGATCAGTAAATTATCTGACACTAATCAATGATAAATGACTTTACAACAGTTTTAAAGAAGTTTGAGGGTTTTGTGTCAAGGCAACACGTTGATGGATTCAGCTGCTGAACAGTCTCCTCTATTGTTTTTGGGTTCACTGTAATAAACTCTAACATTGTAGTTGACTCCTCCCTCAGTGGTTGAAGCTGTTCAAGCTTTTTGTGATTTTGCTGGTTTGTTCTGATGTTTGACTTTATTGATTGTATTTTTTCATTGAAATATACAGTAAATTCATTGCATTTTCCAGCTGACAGTAATTCAGGGGCTATCTGATCTGGGGGGGTTGTGAGCTTTTCAATTACAGAAAACAACGTGCGAGAGTTGTTGACATTTTTGGCAATAATTTCAGAAAAGTATTGCTGCCTTGCTTTGAACAAGCCATCATTGAATTTTCACAGACTTATTTTGTACAGTTCTAGATGAATTTGGAGTTTTGTTGATCTCCATTTACGCTCAGCTCTTCTACAGTCAGATTTCAAATTCTGCATTATCTCAGTCCTCCTCCAAGGTGTTTTCTGTGTGTTTGGTTTTCTCTTAGTTTTGATTGGAGCCACCACATCTATGACATCATAGACTTTTGTATTAAACTCATCCAGAAGATCATTAACTGTCTCAGCACTCAATGTTGGTGTCATTGCTATGGCTTCCATAAACTGTGCACATGTTGTCATTTATGTACCTTTTCTTTAAACACACATAACTAGGGGGAACAGATGTTACAGTCTCTAGGTCAAAAAAGACACAGAAATGATCAGATAGAGCTAAGTCTCTTACATCAACTGCAGAGATATCAACACCTTTAGAGATAACCAGATCCAAAGTGTGACCTTGAGTGTGTGTCGGACCAGTCACATGTTGTGTAAGACCAAAAGTATCCATTAAAGCATACAGTACTTTGGCAGTATTGTCCATGTTATTGTCTACATGAATATTTAAGTCACCTGTTATTATTAAAAAGTTGTATTCAGTGCATACAACAGACAGCAGTTCAGCAAACTCATCCATGAATTCTCCAGAATATTTAGATTTAACCCTCTATAGATTTAACCCTCTATAGATTTAACCCTCTATAGATTTAACCCTCTATAGATTTAACCCTTTATAGATTTAACCCTACTCCTGCACTTAAACAACATTATGAGGGAAAATACATAATGTTATTTCTATAGCTTTTCACAAATAAAATCATAAAGTGCTGTACAGACAAAAATGAAAGTAAATCAACACAATAAATCACAAAAGGATAATAAAACACAAGATCATTTAAAACAATAGTAGGAACATCATGAAAAATAATGAAATTAAAAGTAATTTAACCAAAAGCCTTTCTGAAAAGTGTGATCTTCAGATGTTTTCCCACACAGATATGATCACAGAGGAACTGGTGGAGGTTATTCCAGAGTCTTGGTGCTACCGCCTGGAACGCTAGGTCACCCCGAGTTTTAAAATGAGTTTTTGGGGTCATGAGGAGACCCTGGTCTGATGACCGATGGGTGCCCCCTGAAGTGTAGGGGTACAACAAGTCAGTGATGTATTGAGGGGTCTAACCATGCATCACACAGAAAGTCAGGACTAGAATTTTAAACTCAATACGTAAATTAACAGGAATCCAATGAAGACTGTAAATAATGGTGGTAATGTATGATGTTCTAGAAGCACAAGTTAAAAGTCTAGCAGCAGTGTCTGTACGATCTGGAGTCTGTTTATTAAAACATGTAAAATTACAATAGTTAATGTGTGATGATATAAATGTGTGTATGACCAGTTCTAGATCTGATTTTAATAATAAATGTCTGACTTTAGAGATATTTGTCAGATGATAAAACAGTTTTTAGTCAGTAGATGACAGTGACCCTCCAAAGACATGAACTGATCAAACACAAGGTTTAACAGATGAGCCCAGATCACCAAGAGACTTTTTAATCACATGATCAGAGTTTATGTTTAATTAGAATTTATCTGGAGATCATTTGATGACAACCAGTTTTTGATACAGGATATACAATCTAAGAACTCTGATAAAAAGTGAAACTCTGAGTCATTAAAGGAGCAGTACAACTGGATATCATCAGCATAAAAATGATAAGATAATTTTTTAAAACCACGGATCAACCGACCAAGAGGCATCAGATACAATAAAAACTAAACAGGAACCAGAACAGAGCCCTGGGCTACTCCACATGACAGGTTGGACATATTAGACATTACATCATTAATAGTAACATTAAAGGTTCTTCTATTAATATAAGAGGTAAACCATTGGAGAACAGCACCAGAAAACCATCTCAGATGTAAGTGGATCAACCAGTATACTATGATCTACTGTATCAAAGGCAGCATCAGATCAAGTCAAACTAAAACTGTGTAACGACCAGAGTCAGTGACATCATCACGTCACTAGAAACTTTCAGAAGATCAGTTTCAGTGGATTGATCTAAAACCAGATTAATATTTATCATAAATATCATGCTGTTCCATGTATGAGGTTAGCTGCTTAGCAACCATATTCTCCATGATTTTAGACATGAAGAGAAGCTTAGATATGGGTCAGTAGTTTATAGGCTCCCCCGGATCAAGATTGGGTTTTTTTAAGAATGGGGTTTATTATCACATGTTTAAAGAAGCTGGAGACTGAGCCAGATAAAAGTGAGAGATTTTGCTCAATATTAGCATTAGCCTAGCAATAACATTAACCTTGCAATAGATTTAACCTATCATTAGCATTAACTGCTCTATGTTTTCATCCTTATTTGTACATGTGGTCTTGCAGTGGTTTTGAAAATATCACAAAAACAGTTACATATTTAAATGCAGAATATTAAAACATTACCAAACGTCTTATGGTCGGTTTACATTCCAATATCACGTCCCAGCAGCTCTGTCGTAAGGACTGGAGAGAAGTGACATATGAGGTGGCCACGCCCCTGATAGGATTGGGCACTGACAGGCCCAAACCAGGGCTTTAAAACCAGCAAAAGTAGGACACAACTGCTTTATTGTTGAATGTTTGTAAAAAACAAACATAGAAACCAGAGTGAAAACAGTGTTAGATAGCTGCTAACGCTGAGCAGGGGTCTGCAACCTGTGGCTCTGGAGCCTAATGTGGCTCTTTGACTCTTATATAATGGCTCCCTATAGCTTAAAAAAAAACTATTTAAATAAATTGTATTTTTTTTCCAGAGTCTATTAATGATTAATGACAAATAAAATCATGATATAACAATGACTCAGCACATTCCTACAACATCTACAGACCATCAACTTTCCTGCACCTGTGACTAACCTTAAGTTTTAAATCCCTGGTAAGAAACTAAACCAACAAAAACACTATTTCTGGAAGAAAATACAGATTTTAATTGTGTGGGAACAGATTCATTTAACCACCAATGTACAGGTTAAATATGTATGTTTTATGTGTGGCAAGAAATGAGTAATTAGCATGTGTTGATCACATGATCATGTATTATTATATTCATGTTACTTTTATAGACTTTCATATACATTAACTATAAAAATCTTCTTTATAAACATTGTGTTAACTAGTACAGTGCCGGTCAGAAGTATGTATTCTTGTGGGAACTTCAGTATGATTATCACTTATGTCCAAATGAGTATGTGTGTGAAGGTTGTATGTACATAGAGGTGTACATACTGTACTCTGTAGTGTTGTAAAGGGTTTATTTGTGGGTGTAAAATAAAATAGCGTGTGTGATTTATCTGGTTTAAGTCTATGAGACATGAAAATGATAAATGTGTTTGTTTTTTTAAATAATTTTTATATTTTTTTGTTTGGTGTATTTTTCTGTAATGTATGTTATTTTTGTGCATTTCTGTTGTTGTTTTGTGCACTTTTTGTATAAATATTGTTTAGGATTTTGTTTTATTTCACTCATTTAGTATATTTTTATAAATACTGTGTGTCTCTCTCTTCTTCCCTGGTTACCGTGTGGGACTCCATCTCCTCCGTTGGTTTTCTCTCACACACACACGCGGCATCAGACGCACACATGCACATACTCCATCACAAATTGTTGAAATGCATGTGTAGAGAAAAAAAAAGGACTCACAGGAACTATCTAACGGGAACTCTTCCGTTGTCGCCACTCTCTCTCTAAACGGCTCTGTGTGCGTTCAGCATCTACATCCAAGTGCGCATATGGATATATAGCACGTGGTGAAAATATCAGCATTTATAATTCTGTATCCACGGAGAAATGCACTTTTTACGCCATAGGCTTTCAACACAGCCGCGGCCATTGCCCGTCAATAACTTCCGGGTCCTGTCTGTCCCGGTCTAAATAGCGAACGGCCAAACAAACATGAAAATAAACGTTTTGAAACATATTCCTCTCTCTCACTGTGTGCCTACAGTCCGTGTCTGCTTAGCTGGGTCCGCAGCGATTGGCTCTGGCCGCACATGTGACTCTAGCTCCCCACTTACGCTAGCGCCCCCTCACACACTGAGGTCAAAACCTGAATGAAACCCTAACAAAATAAACATTTGGAAATGACCAAATGAATTAACAGATGCACACACTTGGGGTATTTGGAAGCTGTTCATAAAGTTTCAGGTCCAACAAACACCACGTCAGGGAGAAATTTGCTCCACGCATGCACACACACACGCATGCAGACCTTCTTTGCTTTTATAGACTGGTATAGTGCCCGTCGGAAGTATGCATTCATGTTGGAGCATAAGGGTTGCGGGTGCAATTTTTCTGATTTAATTATATGGGACATGTGCATGACTTCATCATCACTTTTATATTTTTTTGTTTGGTGTATTTTTCTGTAATGTATGTTTTTTGGAGTCATTATGTGTATTTGTGTATCTTTCTGTTGTGTTTTTGTGCATTTTTTGTATAATATAGTTATTTGTTGCTATTTTAGTGTGATTCTGTTGTCATTTTGTTTCTTTTTTGTATAAATATTCAGTTTTGTGTATTTTGAGTCATTTTCATATGTTTGTTGTATATTTCTCTAATGTATGTTTTTTGGAGTCATGTGTATTTTTTATTCTTTCAGTTGTCTTTTTGTGTTATATTTTACTCATTTAGTATATTTAAATAAATAAATACTGTGTGTGTGTTCTACACTCGTGTGTCTACAGTCAGTGTCTGCTTGGCTGTGCGCGCAGTGATTGGCTCTGGCCGCACATGTGACTCTTGCTCGGGTGAGGAGCTGTGTAGTGAAATAGATATAGATGGTGCGCTAGCGCCCCCTCACACCCTGAGGTCAAAAGTTGAATAGGCTTCATTTCGGGGCCGTCCAGAAGTGAAATAAAATTAAAATAAAGCTTACTCCAAAATAACAGATACACACACTCGGGGTATTTGGAACCCGTCAACCAAGTTTCAGGTCGAACTCGCACCGCGTCTGGGAAATATTTGCTCCACACACACACACACACACAGACGTTTTGTATCTTTCTTGTGTTTTTGTGCATTTTTTGTATAATGATTGTTTTTGTTGCCATTGTAGTGTGATTCTGGAGTCATTTTGTGTATTTTTTGTGTAAATATTTAGTTTTGCGTATTTTTGTATAAATATATAGCTTTGTTTATTTTGAACCATTTTCATATTTTTGTTGTGTTTTTCTGTAATGCATGTTTTTTGAAGTTATCATTAGGTGTATTTTTTCTCTTTCTGTTGTCATTTTGTGTATTTTTTGTATAAATATTGTTTAGTTTTTTGTTTTATTTTACTCATGTAGTATATTTTTATTATAAATACTGTGTGTGTGTGTGTGTGTGTGTGTGTGTGTGTGTGTGTCGACATCCATCTAATACAGTGCCCGTTGGAAGTATGTATTCATGTGGGAGCATAAGCAGAGTTATCAATTATGGCCAAATGAGAATATATCTGAAGGTTGTATGTACATAGAGGTGTACATACTGTACTCTGTAGTGTTATAAAGGGTTTATTTGTGCATGTAAAGTAAAATAGTGTGTGTGATTTATCTGGTTTAATTTTATAGGACATGAACATGATAAATGTGTTTGGTTTTTTTATACTTATTTCAAACTGGTCAAACTCACACTGTGTCGGAGAGATATTCGCTCCACACATACACACAGACATTTCTGTCTTTTGTAGATAGATACTGTAGCTGTAAACTGAGATGTGTAATAGTACGTTCACACCAAACGCGTTTCAAACGTCAAAATCATGCCTCACGCGCATAGTTGGACGCTTGTTCTCATTGAATACAGACGCTTGTCACCAGTGTCGAAGATGCTCGGGATGAACGTACATCGCGTCGAGGGGAGGAGCCTATCTGTTACTGGAGGTGTTCATACAATGGATGATATCATGGTGATCAGTTACGTTCATAATTCATCCAGTGACTGTGAAGTGGTGGAACATTGTGATGAGAAGGTGTTTCTGGTAGATGTATTTAGGTGTGACTCACTGTGATGTCAGAGGGTTATAGAGAAGTGTGGGTGGATGGAGAATAAAGTGTAGAGTTCCTTGATGAACACGCCCCCTCTGACTCCTGTTCATCAGCTCTACGTTATTCAGAGAGTGGTTTGGTTTTATTTGTGCCTCGGCGCCGTTTCTGGATTCACCAGAGCTGAGCTCAAGAGTCTCTTTCAGAGCTACTTCCGTCTTTCCCGTGCCCAGTTTAACGACCTGCTGACCGGCATCGGCGCTCGCATCAACTACAGGAGCTCTATTCCAGCAGAAGAGCCTGACCATCTGTCTCCGCCTCCAGTTAGTGTTTTTCTTCTTCTTCTTCTCATTATTTTGAATACGTCACGTTTGGGTAATGCTCCTGATTGGTCGACGTGCCGCGATATGCCCCAAAAGTTCAACAATCCCAACTCCAGCATTGGCCGCATTGGAAGCGCCGAACGCACGTCAAAAGTGTACGCTGCACAAAAAGCTTCAAAACGCGCCGCACAGGAGGTGTGGGACGCACAGCGGGACTTCTGACGCTCACTAGAAACACGAGTAAAGGTTGCAGACCCCTGAATTAGACCCAACATGGGCCGAGCGCCACTGATTGCAAACCAAACCTGTTACAGTCCAACATCATTGAAATCCATTCATGCAGTTCATGTAAGTCATTAATGTGAGGTGAGTTTCTTTAATAATTATCTTTATTTACTAGTCACTCGTTCTGCATATAAACATGACATGTAGCTTCATGCTAAGCTACATGCTACGTACGGTTTACTACTGCCGTAAAGCATGTGTAACACTGCTGTAACACACATATGTGACAGCCAGAGCTGGGCAATATATCAAGATATATCGTGTTTTCTATTCAAGCCATATAGAAAAACACTATATTGCCTATATCAATATATTTATATATTTATAACTTATTTTGTATCAAAATACTTGCTGCTGTTGCTACTTTTCAGAACATGATTTAAATCACAGTTAGATGATCAC
>NC_041047.1:34132436-34144936 GCF_900634775.1 Gouania willdenowi
CCCACAGATAGAACCCACAGTTAGAACCCACAGATAGACTCACAGCTAAAACCCACAGATAGAACCCAGAGTTAGAAGCCACAGTTAGAACCCACAGATAGAACCCCCAGTTAGAACCCACAGATAGAACCCACAGAAAGAACTCACAGTTAAAACCCACAGATAGAACTCACAGTTAAAACCCACAGATAGAACCCACAGTTAGAACCCACAGATAGACTCACAGCTAAAACCCACAAATAGAACCCAGAGTTAGAAGCCACAGTTAGAACCCACAGATAGAACCCCCAGTTAGAACCCACAGTTAGAAGCCACAGTTAGAACCCACAGTTAGAACCCACAGATAGAACCCACAGATAGAATCCACAGTTAGAACCCACAGTTAGAACCCACAGATCGAACTCACAATTAGAACCCACAGATCGAACTCACAGTTAGAACCCACAGATAGAACCCACAGTTAGAACCCACAGTTAGAATCCACAGTTAGAACCCACAGTTAGAACCCACAGATAGAACCCACAGATAGAACCCACAGATAGATCCCACAGATAGAACCCACAGATAGAACTCACAGTTAGAACCCACAGATAGAACCCACAGATAGATCCCACAGATAGAACCCCTAGTTAGAACCCACAGTTAGAACCCACAGATAGAACCCACTGTTAGAACCCACAGATAGAACTCACAGTTAAAACCCTCAGATAGAACGCACAGTTAGAACCCACAGATAGAACCCCCAGTTATAACCCACAGATAGAACCCACAGTTATAACCCACAGTTAGAATCCACAGTTAGAACCCACAGTTAGAACCCACAGATAGAACCCACAGATAGAACCCACAGATAGATCCCACAGATATAACTCACAGTTAAAACCCACAGTTAGAACCCACAGATAGAACCCACAGTTAGAACCCACAGTTATAACCCACAGATAGAACCCACAGTTATAACCCACAGATAGAACCCACAGTTAGAACCCACAGATAGAACCCACAGATATAACTCACAGTTAAAACCCACAGTTAGAACCCACAGATAGAACCCACAGTTAGAATCCACAGTTAGAACCCACAGTTAGAACCCACAGATAGAACCCACAGATAGAACCCACAGATAGATCCCACAGATAGAACCCCTAGTTAGAACCCACAGTTAGAACCCACAGATAGAACCCACTGTTAGAACCCACAGATAGAACTCACAGTTAAAACCCTCAGATAGAACGCACAGTTAGAATCCACAGATAGAACCCCCAGTTATAACCCACAGTTATAACCCACAGATAGAACCCACTGTTAGAACCCACAGATAGAACTCACAGTTAAAACCCTCAGATAGAACGCACAGTTAGAATCCACAGATAGAACCCCCAGTTATAACCCACAGATAGAACCCACAGTTATAACCCACAGATAGAACCCACAGATAGAACCCACAGATAGAACTCACAGTTAAAACCCACAGTTAGAACCCACAGTTAGAACCCACAGATAGAACCCACAGATAGAACCCACAGTTAGAACCCACAGTTAGAACCCACAATGATCCATATGACTACTTTCCACTAACAGCACATGGATGTCAGATGTGGACACATCTGGAATGTTCAAATAGTAGAGTTTTAATGAATAAACACAAACTGCACTGTACTGGATTTATTTCTATAGTTTTTATTATTTACAGTTCATGTTCTAATCAACATTTATATCACAATTGTGTGTGTTTTTGGTGTCATTTTGTGTATGTTGTTGTTTGTCTGTTCTTTTTATTATTCAGTACTGTTTTCTATTATTTTGCATGTTTTTGTTGTCGTTTTGTGAATTACTGGTAATATTTTGTATAATTGTCATTTTTAACTAAAAAGTAAACATTGAAAAAGTCATTTTTTTAACGTTTTTATTTGTCAATTTTCCTCTCTCTCTCTAGTACCCCTGTAGTGCCATAGCGTACCCCTAGAGGTACACATAACCCCATTTAAGACCAGGAACAGTCCAGGGTTGATGATTACATCTCCATGGACCAACAATGCAAATCAATCGGACAGTGAGACATCTCCATATATATATATATATATATATATATATATATATATGGTAGTAAATATCATTATAAACCATAATAAACCAACAGCGTAAACAAGCACTTAGGCTCAGACTGGGTTTTAGAGGAAGAGCAAAAAGGATTCCAGTAAACATCAACATGTCGGATGTTTACTGATCACCATCAGGAGACGTTTCTAAACACAGACGTATTGTTTTCCCAATAGCAACATTAAGGCGGGGTCTAAATTATTGATCTACACCCCTTTCACTTTAATCAGCATCTGAGTCACGTCTAGATCTGAGTTCCTCTGTGAGGAACACTATCATAATAATAATAATAATAATAATAATAATAATAATAATAATAATAATAATAATAATAATAATAATCTTTTTTATTAAGGCTTGATCTGAAATCTGCTGAAGTGAGAAAAAGATAAATATGTGAACATGAAGGTAAACACTGTACACAGAACCACCTTTAGCTTTCATTACAACTAGTGCTTAAATAATTTACATGAGTACAGTTTTTTTTTAGTCACTAACAAGCGTTGATTTAACCAAAACATTAATCACAGCATCAGTCTGTAGTGTTCATAACATTCACACAGTTCATGTTGTTTTGGATTGTTGTTGTATTATTTACCCATGTTAACACACAACATCCCACAATAACAAAAACAATATTCCAAACCTTAGATACAGTATAAAAACATCTGCTTCTGCAATGATATCAGTTCAAAAACAATAAATATCAGCTGATAATAAACAAAAAATAGAATAATTGACACAGATGATTTATGTTGGGTACATTCGGACAAACTCAGCTGATTCCAGAGGTGATGCTTTTGGAAACAGAAACAGAAAAAGACAAACACTGTAATGTCTGGATGAGGAAGAGGAAGATGAAGAGGAAGGGGTCCAGGGAGAAGAGCAGACCCAGTGAGAGAACAAGGTAGATGTATAATAATGTGTGGTGGTGACATTCTAAAGGCTGTAAGAACAGTAGTTAGTGATGAAATTCACTCCTCTATCATTGATCATGTGATCAACCATGTCTTTCACTAAGAGAAGCTGGTAAACAAGTGCAGCTCAATATGAGGTGGTCAACGGTTGCCTCCATTAAACACATCTTTTAACAAACCAACAGGTACAGTACGTACTGTATTCTACATGAGGTGTTTCTATTCTCACTTCACATGTCAATAAGACCATATACATATATGGTATATAAAGCATATGCTGATTTATTTGTCCCTCTATAGAACGCAACGTCTTCCTCCCTTTGAGGGAAGAAAAAAGCTCCTCAATAATGATCTACACCTTGTTATTGTAGAAATGGTTGTTATAAATAATGCAATAAAACTGCAAGAAATTGAACTAGAATTGTGGAGGACCAGGAGATATTTGTTAATATTGATAACATCAGCCTCACAACCATGACGTAGACATTGTCCAAACACAGAGTGGGTATGAAGCAGCTCTCCACTGTTCTCTCTGAGAGGAACAGTAAGAGAGTCATGGAGATATGACAACAATAACCAGGTATAGTACTGTATATTCTATTCAATGTCCAGTTCTATAAGATTTGACAGTAGGTAATCTACACAGTAATAGGTTACAGTACAGTATGGTATATACAGTAATGTGGTCAACCAGGCCCCTCATGAATTCATATACATACAGTAGGTGAGGCCAAAAGGCGTTGACGTGGATTAGAAAAAGAGCCTCAGTAGATGTTCCAGGACAGAGAGGGACAAACATTACCATGTGTACAGTAATAATAAATACAGGATTACTCCTTCACAGACGTCAGGTTAGACCCTATAATATCAAGTACCTCTTTGTCTTTGTCAATCATCTCCACCAGCACCTGGTTCTAGGATCAGGAACTGAGAACATGAGGACCTTTGTAATCATCTCCATCATTCATAATAACAACATGGTTTAAAGTCCACCTACGACGGGTATGTCTCTTCCTTCCACCTTATTCACCGTTAGTCAACCACATAGAGGAGATCTTTTCTACATATGACCATCAGTCACATGACCAGATGTCCCTCCTTGAAGCCATGAATGCTGGTTGAGGGACATCACAGTTGATGATGATGAAAACATGTGGTCTAACCCTGAAGATCACAGACATTAGATACAGTCATTTTATACTTTTTTAGTCCCCTCCCCCTTTTTATCTGAGCTTTTTGCTATTGTTGTTTTTGTTCAGAATGTTCATGTGTGTTTCATGGATATGTTGTTCACTGTAAGCAATACTGTAAAACGTTTTCTGTTCTATCATTTAGTAAATATTATTTCTACTGTAGTAAACAGTAAAGGAACAAAAAACTGATTTGATTTTTACTGGAATGCTTTTGAATGTGAACATTACATACAGTTCCCAAACAAAATGGTGGATTGCATGTTTTGCATCCAAATACCATCAAACATAAATGTATGTTGGGTTTATGACTGAATCAATGAAAACAATAAATCATTTTCAACAACTAAATAATGTTTATTATTTCATCAGAATGCTAACATAATGTGTAATATAAATAAAGAATATTATGACTGTATTGTTCTCAAAGCACTAACATACATTTAACTATGACATATTCATGCTTTTCTGGATTTTTAGTGAACTTTCTAAAACAAATGTGTTTTGTCCTGCTAGCTGCTACATGTTTAGCATTGAGATGCTGGCTGCAATGTGTTTAACATTGAGGTGCTAGCTGCTACATGTTTAGCATTGAGATGCTGGCTGCAATGTGTTTAACATTGAGGTGCTAGCTGCTACATGTTTAACATTGAGGTGCTAGCTGCTACATGTTTAGCATTGAGGTTCTAGCTGCTACATGTTTAACATTGAGGTGTTAACTGCAACATGTTTAGCATTGAGGTGCTAGCTGCTACATGTTTAGCATTGAGGTGCTAGCTGCTACATGTTTAGCAGTGAGGTGCTATCTGAGGCTAGCAGAGCTTTTCTCAACAACGTGGCTTTATTTTTCCATCCAGTGTTTTTATTTAAACTAAAATTAACGTCCATGAAGCACAGCAACATCTTCTCCTCTGGTTCTCCTGTTTCTTGTGTTGTGTTCTGTGCATCAGTGTTATGGGTACCGGGAAAATTGTGACATGAGAAAGGTTCCACACTGTGGAGTGAAAAAAAAAGCATTATTTTTCACAGTCAACGTGATAAAGTCTCAGCACTGATTAGAACAAATCGTTTCCGTCCAGAGTTTCATAATGTTTTTTTTTTTTACCAATATCTTGTATTGATGATAGGATATCGTAAAGACTGTGTCACGTCTTCCATCACATCCCACAGTTTGTCAGAGGTTTAGATCTTTACTCTGTGCTGCTAAAGTCATTCTGATGCTACATGAACCACTTCTTCACTATTTCAGCTCTGATACATCCTGGTATTTCCATGTGAACCTACTGCTCCCAATGCCATAGAGAAGAATGCCATATCAGAGCTCCGCCCCCACATGCATGTACGCTATGTACTACAGATATGATTTTAGCATCATAGCGTGATGAAGCCATCCCTCTAGAACAGGTCAGATCAGTCCATACTTTGTGCTCTGGAACCAATTAAAGGCGTATCGTGTAATAAATCTCACTGAGTAGTAGTTTTCTCACGACTCCACAGCTGTTTCATCCCAATCCTATAAGCCTTTAGTGCATTTTACACATGGTCATACTCACTGTCACTAATAAACATAGCTTTAAGTTCTACTCTAAATGTTAGTGACCACATTCCTTCTTAATGTTTCTCAAATGTTCCAGTTTTTAATAAAGTTAACTTTAGCCTGATTTTTTTTATTACTTTTGTCATTTTCCTTTGATGTTTTCTCTGCTTTATGATTGATAATTTGACCTTCTGAAACAAATCAACATCTTTTCCACGAACACAGAACAAGTGTTAGAACTAGAAACTACAGTAGGTATCTAATTACATATTTGCTGAGTTAATCTTAGCATTATTCCAGTTTCCTTTTTAAACATGTTTTATTTGGTTATGTAAGACAAATAATACATAGTTTGACACAGTTAGAGCGACGTAAAGGGTCTAACTGGACCATCTTATGGAATAAATGGACTAAAATAACTGCTTCAAATCCAACATGGGTCATCACTGTGAGATGTTAGCTAACCGCTAACCGCTAACCGCTAACTACTAACCGCTAACTGCTAACTGCTAACCGCTAACTGCTAACTGCTAACTGCACCCACTACTCCTCAGGGAGGGGCTAAAAGTGTGTTTGTACCTGTACGTTTGTGATAAGAAAGTGATTTCTATGGTAGTATTATCAATAACAGGCTCTATTATTATTATTATTATTATTATTATTATATACACGTCATTATTATAATTAAAATACATTTGAAATAACAGACAGTAACAGTAAATTTCAATTATATTTTTATTACACATAAAATTGGGGATAATATCATTAGGTTACTGAAGAATGAATTAAATAATTTAATTAATAATCCATTAAAATAACACAGGGTCCCTACAGCTTTAGTCAAATTAAATTGAAGACTTATTGAGTGGATAATGTTGGTTTCTTATATATTTAGTATTTTATGTATATGTAGAAGTGAAAACTAGGAACAATAATATTGGAATTAAATAAAATATGGCTAACACTAAACTGTTGGTGGTACTGTTGCCATGGTAATTACAATTACAAAGTCAATTATCTGAACTCAATTAGAATTCAATTAGGATTAAAACAGAAACTGACTATAATTATGCCATAATTGTAATGAATAATCAATACATGATTACAATGTGTGTGTGGGTGTGTGTGTGTGTGTGTGTGTGTGTGTGTGTGTGTGGGTGTGTCTGACACTCCTGAGCTTCCTAAGTAGCTCTGTGTAGGCCACGCCCCTCGTTAGTGGGGAGGGTTCATTATGCTAATGAGCCTGCTGCTGGAGCGCTATCACACACACACACACACACACACACACACACACACACACACACACACACACACACACACACACACACACACACACTGTGCCGCTGGGGATCTTCTCCCTGATCGCTCATATGGAATCATGGCCTAATAGCATCACATTAACATAATTGCAGCACGACTAGTGTTCCATGTCACAGAGGAAGAGGAAGAGGAAGAGGAAGAGGAAGAGGAAGAGGAAGAGGAAGAGGATGGTGTGGGTTAGAAAAAAATAATTAAACAAGCAACGCTAAGAGTAACCACACACACACACACACACAGACAGAGTTCTCCTAAAGGTGCAACTCAATAACATTATATATATATAATATATATACTATATTATATTGTATTATATAATACTATATTATTTTATATTTCACCATATTATGTTTTATCGTACTATATTAAATCATATTACATTATAATATATATAATATACAGTATGAGTGACGCCACCATGCAAAGTAGTGCAATAAAAACAGATTTTTCCCAAATATGACAAATAATTGTGATTACAATCGTGATCAAAATAATTGTGCTGCCCTACATCACATCCTCCATCACGTCCAAACTCCGCCAAAATAAAACCCTCATCATTTTCCTCACAAAGCTGTACGTCTGTAATGAATGATGACATTCTGTCTGACTAACAGGATGTGGAGCGTTGAGGGGGGTCAGATGGGGGGGGGGTAGTTTCTAGGGGGAACGGCGCTCCTCCCACAGTTCTACCACTCAGAGCTGCTACCAGGGACTGATGTAGTTATAAATACTTATTAATTACTTATAATGTTGTTTGGTACATGATAAGAGTACATGAACAAAAGCAATGAACAATGAAGTTAGAATTTATATGGTTGAAAATATCATTCAGTTTCCTTTGCACATCAATTTATATTTAATATAAATAATCAACAGGATAGCAAATCCATTATTTTTTAAAAAAATTAAAAAACTATTTGACAATAATGCTTCTTCTCCAACATAATAAACCATAGAGGATAAAATACAATAAACAGGAACTGAATTGCTGAGAAAACTATATTTATGTATTTTCTGGGTGACATCACTGGTGTTTTATGGGATTGGATGTGATCTTCCTTTGTATGTATGTATTTGTAAATATTGCTTGAAAATTGTAAATATCTCTGTAAATAAAAATAAATAAATGAAAAATCGCTCTGAGTTCATGCAGAAAAAAAACAAAAAGTGTTCCTCCTTTGGCTCCTACAGCTGGTGACAGCGCCTTCACAGTAGATCTCCTATTGTTTTACCGTCTCTGCCTCGTTTAAAGACAAAATAGTTCTAAATGGGACTTTTGGAGTTTGTTTTTTTGAGCAAAATTAGTGACGCCATTGACGACGACGCCGTGGCAGACTCACCACTCAGACCTGGTGCTTCTGCCATGTGTTGTCTGGTGTTTGTGACTGTAAGCCATGCACGCGTCCAGGTGAGACAGAACTTTAGCTTGTTGTTGGTTTTGAAGCAAGTTTCTAAAACGGAGCTGTCTTCTGAGGTGTATTCTATAAAGGAGGTTTAACAAACTCTGAGTCTATCCATAAACTCTAGGTCAACATACCCTCCATGGTAAACTCTGTGTATCTGATTCATTACAATTGGTATGAAGTGTGTTAATCAACCCTGAGTATGTAAACCTTGGGTTACTTACGTGCATGCTCGCAACAAAAAGCAATCATCAATGGATCAGAGATTACTCGAGCTGCCATGGTAACCACCTGGAATAGAGTGATTTATTCACCCTGATGGTGAAATAAGTAGGTCTTCAGTGATTATAGTGATTAAATCACCTGTAATTAATAACACTTTATGATCACTTCATCACTTTATCTCTTCAGTGACGTGACGAGTGGTGAATAATAATAATAAAATGTGTCTGAGGAGACGTGTCAGCATCATAGGATGTCTGCATAGAGAGTCCTCCTGTTACACTGGATATAAACACAGTGACTGATGCTTCATATCTAATCATTTATATTGATTTTTAATGTAATATTATCACCAGAGTCATCTCTACGTCATAAAAAATGTCAGAAATAAATCTCTGAAGCGGGACGCGAACCCGCGACCCATCGCTTCCAAAACCAAAGTCACAATTCACTGCCCATCGTGTTCAGAAACGGCTTTCAGGTGGGCGGAGCCAGGTAGAAACCCAGGGTTTCTTTGATAAAACCTGCCAGTGACCAGGTTTAGTTCACGGACAATGTTGCCATGGTAACATACTCAGAGATAAACATACCTCATGTTTAGGAATGAGATACTCAGAGTTTGAACATAACCTGTTTTATGGAATAAACCTTTGTTCCTTAATGCCAACAGAAACACACTAACAGCCAATCAGCTACAGACGGGCGGACCCAGCGTGAGGAAACAGCCTATCATATCTTTGTACGTCACCAGTAACAGGCAAACAGCCAATCATTCAGCAGCTGTGGAGTCCGGTTGCCATGTTGGTGTGTTTTCAAGTGAATATCATGCAGTGAGTTTAGACTGTGCAGTGAGAATGAGAGCAGAGGTAGGATGGTTCTCTATGGTAAACCGTTGTGTTGAATTTCTAGTTTAGTAGGAAGCGCAGGGTACCGTGGGTATCATAGGTATAATACAACTATAGTCATCTATTGTTTTTAACACATTTCCATTTCTCTGTATGTGAGACTATAAAGATTTGTTGACACCTTCAATTTAATGTACTTTAATTATTCTACAAATAATAGAAAATAATGATGAAATAAAACATCAGGATTTATTTATTTTGGCTTGGAAACGTCATCAACTCCAGTTTTGGGAACATGGCGTGCTCGGAGCATGTAGCATTTAGCACTGTCCGAGTGTTCCAACTAGCTCCGTGGTAGCTGCTACATGTTTAGCATTGAGGTGCTAGCGGAGTCGGCAAACTTTTTCTTGCTTGATTTGCATGGACCTTTGCTCCTCTGCTGGGATCTTGGGCGGGGGGCTCTCTGGGCCCTCCCCTCGGGGTGTTTGGTGCTGGGGTGTGGGTGGGGATGGTAGGGTGGGTTCTGGCAGGGGGCTTTGGGGTTGGGATTGGTGTCGGTGGTGGGGTGCGCTGGGTCCTCCTTGGGGCTTTCTCAGGTGTGTATATGGGGGGTGGTGGCTGCCCCTTGGTTTGTGATTTTTGGGGCATCTGGGGGGCTGCTTAGCCGTGGGGGAGTGGCCTGGGGCTGCTTAGCCGTGGGGGAGTGGCCTGGGGCTCTTTGGCCCCCACTCTTTCTGCTAGTCTGGCTGCATCTTCAGGTCCAGGGCAGCTCCTGGGTTTACAGTAGAGGTTCTTACATACATTAGTCAATGATACACTGACATGTCTTAGACTGTAGATAAAACTGGGCTTAACTTTAGACACGTTGATCCTAAATACCTGTTTTAGGTTTTACCACTCACTCCTTCCCTCTGTCCACAGACACCACCATTACACCTAAGCTACACACTGGTCACCTGACTGGTTTAATTACACAACATAATAAACACAATATACACAACTATAAATACACGTCTCACTTTACAATAATCAACTCTCCTCTTTACATTGTCCTACCCTGACTCTCTCTTCCCTGTTCCCTCCTCCCCCAGGTGTAACACTGCTCTCTCTTTTTATATTCTCCCTATAATAAAGTATTTATTATCCTTCCTTAGGGAGGGCTGGTGATGGTCACAATTATACAATAACATAAATTCATTTATTTTATTACAATAACAAAACATACATTACTGTGTTAAAAAGATTCCACTTCTTGTAAATCATATTGACACACTATCATAATTACACAACTCTGGTCAGGAAGTACAGTAGAGTACAGTAGAGTAGGAAGAGAGAGACCAGAGTGCATTTATATATATATATATATATATATATATATAAGAACAGATCATTTTGTAGCAGGTTACTTTTTCCTGTAATTAATTCATCACAATTAACGTGTTAAAGTGACAGCCCTAATATATATACAGTATATGTCGCCCTAATTAACATATCACAAACAATAAATATCAAACAGCTGTATTCTATACCTAAACTTTCTCAAATATAAATCTAGTTCAAATCAAATGCAGTATAAACATATTTCGTCGCTATTCTGTTTGTAACACACTTTATTATTATTACACTTTAATAAACACAATAACATAATAAAAACAAATTCTAGAAAGATAAAGAAAAAACTCCACGGGTTCACCAGAAATTTGTGATATTAAAATGTGGTTAAGACCTAAAAAAGGTTGGGAACCTCTGCTGTAAACCACAGAACTGTAACATGGTTCACCAGGCTTGTGTTTAATTTAATTACTGTAATTAATTATCAACTGCTAGCATGCTAGTTAGCTCAGATAAACAAACCACAAAAGGATTCTGATATAATGAAGCATTGTTGACATGTTTGACTTTTAATCTAAAGACTGAAAATATAATATATTTATAAAACCAGAAGTAAAGCAGTAACACATTGGTTACCATGACGACGAACTAAAGACAATGAGCAGCTAAGTAGGCGTCCTCTTTGATCCTCATTATTAGAGCTTCATCATAACTTATTAATAACATCAGTAATTAACAACAGCTCCTGTGATCATTGATCACTATAGTTCATTGGTTCTAAAGTCAGGGTTCTCTCCAGCACTGTTGAGCAACGGGGTCCCAATGAACCCATACGCTACGTGTGTCAAACTCAAGGTCCAGGGGCCAAATCCGGCCCGCTTAAGAAAGTAGAACTTATAGAAAAAACATGATTCATTATATAAATGACTTCCTAATTTAGTGGTAGATATCTCAGCGCCTCCAAATACAAACATTCTTTTAAAATGTACAATATTTGCAGAACTCAGTTTTCCAGTTCTTATATCACATGACAACAATCATTTTTTATTTCAAACTGTTGAAAGAACTCTCAATTCTTTCAAAATCTGGCAAAATTTCCTCAAATTATTCAACAAAATTTCCCCACATTCCTAAAATCAGAGACATTTAAGTGAAGATTCTGCAGGAACAGAAATACTCTCATACTTTATCATTTATACATGATTTAAACCAAGGCACATCAATGTGCTAAAACATGAGACCCCTGGTATACCCTGTGATTCTGGTTGTGTCCAATATTACTGCAGTCTCACATAAACATAATATCTCATTTAAATTACACGTCTTATTGTGTGTTAATGTTATGTGTTGTTTCTACAGTGTGAGTAATTATTATTGGAGGATATATATATATAACATAGGAGGGGGAGGGGCTCTGCTGTGGAGCGGTGGGAGGTAACTGGGCTGGTGATGAAAGGTCTGAGGTGTCTCTAGAAGGTGGGGGCGAGTTTTTAAAGATTACTCAAACATACATGAATGAACCAAGGCAACACTGAAGGTATGTTTTTAATGACATAAGGATATAAATCTTAAAAAAGTTGATTTTACATTATAACCCCTCTTTAAAGAACAGCAATGGTTTAAGAAAAAGATCTACA
>NC_041047.1:34152436-34159936 GCF_900634775.1 Gouania willdenowi
ATGATTGACAGCTCGTCTTCATCCAGATCATCCAGAAAAAATCAAAAATCAGAAGGAGAGAAAGATGAGGCCACACCCACCAAACTAAATTAAAATAAAGAAATCAACAGTTTCTCTTTAAAGTGAAGAATAATTATTACTAATTATTGTCAGTTTATCACTTTATGCTTTGCCTTAAATATCATCCATATGTTGTTTATTAATAATTCATCTCATTTCACTCATAAACAGATAATTATCAACTCTCATAACGACATTAACGCATCGTGTGTGCGTGTGTGTGTTTGTGTATGTGTGTGTGTGTGTGTGTGTGTGTGTATGTGTACGCAGTGTGTGTTTGTGTATGTGTGTGTGTGAGAAACACTGTTATTTCACTTTAATCAGTTTACACACACACACACACACACACACACACACACACACGCACACGCGCACGCGCGCACACGCACACGCACACACACACACACGCGCACGCGCGCACACGCACACGCACACGCACACACACACGCACGCACGCACGCACGCACGCACACGCACACACACACACACACACACACACACACACACACACACACACACACACAGGGTCTAAATGAGATTTGTGGTTTAAAAAAACATTGGATTCATGGATTAATCAATGACTTTACTGATGGATTAATGGATTATGAAAATAATGATTGGTTGCAGCTCTAGTGTGAGGTGAGACCGTATGGATGTGATGCATATGTAATAACACATTAACAGTAATAGCTTTGTTGAGCTCACACTAACAAACGTTTGTTATTCTGAGCTGACACGGTTAAAAATGAAGAGAAATGCTGCAGCGATGTGTTAATATTTCATAAGTGTGTGTGTGTGTGTGTGTGTGTGTGTTCCTAATGTGGATGGAGAGAATAAAGAAGGAGGAGGTAAAGATGAAGGTGGAGTGACAGTCAGCGTGCTACAGAGAACATTTGGAACGGCCCATTTACCACCACTGTACCCACTGTACAGCACATCTCACATTTACATACTTCACATCATATGAAGATGGATGTGAAAAATGAGCGTTTTATCAAGGTTACTGTATCCTCTAAAGTCCTGAAGCCTCTTTATCTCGTCTCTGTTGTCACAATATCAACTTATCAACAGTGTCTGAGTTTATCAATGACACGATGAACCACATGGTCCTCATAGATCAATATAATAATATCATCTTTAAATGTTTGAATAACCTGATTAATCATTGGGTCAATAACATGCTATTAATGATAATAAATGTATATCTATAGACAGGTCTGAAGTAGATGAAAAGATCTGATGTGGTGGAAGTAAAAAATAATAATAGAGTATATTTTTATGAATCAGACTGTTTATGTAAATTTAAAGCAGTGCACATGGGTTAAAACAATATAATGTAGTTTTACGTTAGCATGACAATAGCATGTACCACACACTCATTTATCAACCGTGTGTAAATGTGAAGTCACAGTGTGTAGTATAAACGTTGTAATCGGACCAATCACAGCGCACCAATCATCAGGTGGTGATAAATGGCTGTGATTATCGTGAACATGTGACTGGTTCTGAGGCCCCGCCCACTGAGGTCAAACAAACATCTGAGGAGTTTAACAAAGACGAGTTTTAAATGTTTTTTGTCCCTGTGGGGCCACCGTACAGCTGCATAATTCATCACACTTTAAAAGTGATCAGCATCTTGGTTCTCACGATTAAATGAACCTGATCATATTTAAAATATGGTCTTATTCAGTATTATTCAGTTAGCCTTTCATTCTTTTATTATTTTATTCATATGTTTAGAATCATTATTATTTAAAGCTTGATTTTACACTGTAAACTATACACATATTGTTTGTTTAAAAGTAGTGTAAAAAAATTGTTTTTTTTCCAAACATGATAAATAATTGTAAATTACAATATTGATGAAAATAACCATGGTTATAATTTTGGCCATAATCGTGCAGCTCTGGGAGCTGATTTAAACGCTGTGTGAAGGATTAGCTACTGAGCAGCTGATGTCTGCCCCCCTGTGTGCTCTGAGAACAACTACACAACAGAGACACAAAAATATGATGTTTATATTGTCCTCAGCGTTTACGCTATAAACATCACATTCCAATAAATTCATGATTAAAACCTTTTAAAATAAGTCTTAAAATGACTAATTCACACTGATTATATCATTATTACTGATTTTGTTTTATGTTTTTTATGACTATTTGCGTACCCCTGGGGGTACCTGTACCCCACTTTAGGAACCTAGGCACTAACACATGGAACACATTTGCTCTTAAAATCATTACATTATTAACAATGCCAAACATACTGTGGACAAAGCCTAATGCTAATGCTAATGCTAATGCTAATGTCTAAAAGGAATAAAATAAATGTGATTATAATCAGATGTTGTAGAGGCAACTGTTTTCACAGCGGGGCCACAAAATGTCTGATACAAGGGCCACATTATCAACATTCATATTAGCATTAAGACTAACGACCAATCAGATTTGAGCATTAACACAGTAAACAACAAAGGGTTTTCTGTCATTTATTGTCTTTTTGTGTATTTTGTTCCTCAGTTTTTAGTCAATTTGGGAACTTCTGCTGGTATTTTGTGTATTTAATCAGTCATTATATGTGTTTTTTTTTATTATGCATTTTGTTTATTGTCAATCTGGGCCTTTTTGGATTTTTTCAGTTTTTTTTCTGTCATTTAGTGTAATAGTTGTTGTTCTGTGAGTTTAGGTGGTTGTTTTGTGTGTATTATGAGTGTTTTTTGTGTATTTTTAAAATCTTTTTGTGTTTTTGTTGTTGCTTTGTGTGTTTTTGGAGCTATTTTGTGTTATTTGTTGTGCTTCATATTACTTCCAATTTCTAAAATTACAATTTTTGATGGATTTGTGACGTCTCATGCCCATCCACTGTTTATATTGGTGGTGTAATGTTTCAGAGCTTTTATTAAACAAAGTGGAGCTAGCTGATATTAGCATTATGCTATTTCTGTTTATTAAACAGGAAGTGGAGCTTGATACGGTTAGCATTATGCTATTTCTGTTTATTAAATAGGGAGTGGAGCTCGATATGGTTAGCATTATGCTATTTCTGTTTATTAAATAGGGAGTGGCGCTCGATACGGTTAGCATTATGCTATTTCTGTTTATTAAACAGGAAGTGGAGCTCGATACGGTTAGCATTATGCTATTTCTGTTTATTAAACAGGGAGTGGAGCTCAATACGGTTAGCATTATGCTATTTCTGTTTATTAAACAGGGAGTGGAGCTCAATACGGTTAGCATTATGCTATTTCTGTTTATTAAATAGGGAGTGGAGCTCGATATGGTTAGCATTATGCTATTTCTGTTTATTAAACAGGAAGTGGAGCTCGATACGGTTAGCATTATGCTATTTCTGTTTATTAAATAGGGAGTGGAGCTCGATATGGTTAGCATTATGCTATTTCTCTTTGTATGCACAGACTCACACAACTTCAGTAGGAAGTAGAAACATGTGATATAGTAGAAATAAAAGACTAAACACAGTTTAATAACCAGATACCATATTGAACCCATATTGAATATCAGTAATTCCAAAAATAAACTACACACAAAAAAACAAGAATAAAACTGGCCAAAATAACTCCAATAACACACAAAACCACAATAAAAATTCACACTATACACCTAGATTTATATTATTTTAAATGGTAAAATATGTAAAAGCTTGATATGAAACTGTTAACTACATATGTTTAGAACTGTACATAGAACTGTAACATGGTTCACCAGTTTAGTGTTAAATTATAATGAACAATTTTTATAGAATTTTCATGGGAATTACAATTACAAAATCAATTATCTGAACTCAATTGCAATTAAATTACAATTACATGAAAAATTATAATTACACCATAAATGTTATTAATTATAATTCAACTCTGATGTAAGTCAGTGAATCTAACAGAATCTTATGAACTATTGTGTTTTTTTTAATATCAACCAAACGTTTTCAACAGTAAAATAGTAAAAGAATAAAATAAGTTTGTTAGCGTTAGCATTAGCGACAGCTCTGAGATCCAGTGTTTATGTTAGCGTTAGCATTAGCGACAGCTCTGAGATCCAGTGTTTATGTTAGCGTTAGCATTAGCGAGAGCTCTGAGATCCAGTGTTTATGTTAGCGTTAGCATTAGGGACAGCTCTGAGATCCAGTGTTTATGTTAGCGTTAGCATTAGGGACAGCTCTGAGATCCAGTGTTTATGTTAGCGTTAGCATTAGCGAGAGCTCTGAGATCCAGTGTTTATGTTAGCGTTAGCATTAGGGACAGCTCTGAGATCCAGTGTTTATGTTAGCGTTAGCATTAGCGACAGCTCTGAGATCCAGTGTTTATGTTAGCGTTAGCATTAGGGACAGCTCTGAGATCCAGTGTTTATGTTAGCGTTAGCATTAGCGAGAGCTCTGAGATCCAGTGTTTATGTTAGCGTTAGCATTAGGGACAGCTCTGAGATCCAGTGTTTTATGTTAGCGTTAGCATTAGCGAGAGCTCTGAGATCCAGTGTTTATGTTAGCGTTAGCATTAGGGACAGCTCTGAGATCCAGTGTTTATGTTAGCGTTAGCATTAGCGAGAGCTCTGAGATCCAGTGTTTATGTTAGCGTTAGCATTAGGGACAGCTCTGAGATCCAGTGTTTATGTTAGCGTTAGCATTAGCGAGAGCTCTGAGATCCAGTGTTTATGTTAGCGTTAGCATTAGGGACAGCTCTGAGATCCAGTGTTTATGTTAGCGTTAGCATTAGCGAGAGCTCTGAGATCCAGTGTTTATGTTAGCGTTAGCATTAGGGACAGCTCTGAGATCCAGTGTTTATGTTTGCGTTAGCATTAGCGAGAGCTCTGAGATCCAGTGTTTATGTTAGCGTTAGCATTAGGGACAGCTCTGAGATCCAGTGTTTATGTTAGCGTTAGCATTAGCGAGAACTCTGAGATCCAGTGTTTATGTTAGCGTTAGCATTAGCGACAGCTCTGAGATCCAGTGTTTATGTTAGCGTTAGCAATAGCGACTGCTCTGAAATGCAGTGTTTGAACTGTGTTAGCTTAAATGGACATGATTTATATAGAGCTTTATCACCACTGAAACAGTCTCAAAGCTCTTTACATATCAGCTCATTCACCCAATCACTCTCACATTCACACACCAGTGGGACAGGACTGACATGCAAGGCACTAGTCGACCACTGGGAGCAACTTAGGGTTCAGTGTCTTGCCCAAGGACACTTCGACACATAGTCAGGTACTGGGATCGAACCCCCAACCTCTCGATCAGAAGACGACCCTCTACCACCTGAGCCACGGTCGCCCAAGTGACAGTGACGTAAAGTGACAGAGTTACTGCTGCATGTGTTCAATATAAGAAGGAAATCTATCACGACTGTAATGAGAGGTGAAGAACGTAGCGAGGGATGAATGAATGGGGGGGGGGGGGGGGTTGGGGGGGGGGGGGGGGGGGGGGGGGGGGGGGGGGGGGGGGGGGGGGGGGGGGGGGGATACATGTTGATTAGAGTTTATTTTGTCCAACATGTGGCGAGCGACTGACAGAGGGACTAAACTGCAGAGAAAGGGAACCATTAATCTTAGTCTACTTTTACTAGTGATATTAATTTGTGTCATTTCCATGGCATGCACAGAAGCCCCGCCCACTCCTTCTCCCTCCCTGTAGGAAGCTGGAGTCTCCACTGTGACCGTAGAGTAGGGATGGGGGGGGATGACATTACAAATACTACATTATGGAGAATGAACTCCTGGGGGGTTGCTATGGCAACCACATTCAAATGTGCCCCTGCACATTCAATTTAACGTGCACAGCAACATTTTAGCAGACTTGATTAAATTCATAACATATTATTATTAACGAAGCTGGTGAAGATGAATAAAATGGAAAAAGCAAACCTGGTAAAATAAAATACTTGGACTTTCAGTAAAATATGAAGTAATAACTGTGTAATATTCACCTGCTCTAAGGCTAAATTGATCAATAAATATGATAAAACACTGATCAATACTGACAAAATAAAAACATAAATCATTGTGAGTTTAGACTTCAGCTCTAATGTCAGGGTCTGGACGCATCATGTCACTAAAGTCTCACTCTGGTTATTTTCTGAAACAATAACATTAGCATTAGCATTAACCTAGTGTTAAGATTAACCTAGCAATAGCTGAATTAGAAAAAGTGTGTCCTGTATCTGCACTAATCATAACAGCAACAGTTTATTTCAATTACAGTTAAAATTACATCTTAATTGTAATTAATAATTAATTACGTTATTACAATTATAATTGTAACCCATCCTGGCTCCATGCAGTCTATGATAAATACATATATAGATAATATATCATGTGTTTCCTCTGTTAGTGATGTCACAGTTAATTACCTAATGGTGCCACATTAAGATCCTATAATTAAGCTCCGTAATGTGATTAACACGTTTCAATTAACCCAGCGTGAGAACGTTGTTCTATAGTGAGAGCTTTTTATTCACGCTACGTTCAGGAGGATATAGTTTAAAACATTTATTATTAATACTAAAGAATGTAGATATCACACTTAATAATGTTTTATGTGTTGAACAATAAATCAATAAATCTGACCTAAAGGATGAAAAAAACAACCAGAACTTCTGCAGCAATGTTTTCTCAAATGGAGGTACGTGTACCTTTAGGGTACGCTCTGGCTACAGGGGTTACTAGAGAGAGATTAACAAATGAAAGCATTAAAAATATGTTTGTTTGTTTAGTTAAAAATGATCATTCAAACTAGGGATCAATAATGTTGAAATGACTCCTATTGATCAAACTGATTCTGATGAACTGATCATTGGTTCACGGCTCAACTTGTCTGGAACATTAGGATGGTTTATCATGTTCTGTTCACTAACAACAACCAGTGGAACCAGATGTTCTCCACCTCTGGTTCTGGTTCTAACACACATTTATTTCTATGAAATACAGTTTTTTTCCCACTGTCACTAAATGATTATTGTGTTATTTTTCTACTGTAGACTTTATATTTTGGTACGTGCTCTGAGATGACTTTGTTGTAATTTGACTATATAAATAAAGTTGAATTTAGTTGAGTTCTAGGCCAGGGTTTTTCAACCTTGGGGTCGTGACCCCACAGGGGGTCGCCTGAAATGTCTAGTAATTAACAAAAAAGGAAAAAAAAGTTATGAATTCATTTCTTTTTAAAATTATTTATTTCAAAATTACAACAGCTTTTTCAAATATAAATTAAAAATAAAATTATAAAAAAATACATGAAACATAATAATAAATAAATAAATAAATAAATAATATAACAAATAGTAAAGGAATTAATATTATATTATATTATATAACAAAGGCTGTGAACAACTGTTCTAGGCAATAATTAATAATCTAATCTTTTTTTTAACGTTAGAACTTCCTTAAGGAAGGATAATAAATACTTTATTATAGGGAGAATATAAAAAGA
>NC_041047.1:34164936-34224517 GCF_900634775.1 Gouania willdenowi
TCAACTACAAATCAGAAACGTAAATATCTGTAAATGTAATAAATAATTCTGTCTCTAACCTGTGACACAGCGTTAATGTTGATTAAGTTATGATTTAATAAATGACATCATAAATCAGTTAAATATGAATAAAATAGAAACTTTTATTGTTGTTATTAAACATATATGTGTGCTCTCCAAGAATGAGGAATGACATAAAAAACACACTTAAATATAAATATATAATATTATTGTAATATATAATACTCGGCAAACATTACCATGACAACACACAATATAAACATGTAAAACTGAGCTGTGGCTGAGATAAATCATCATAAAATATAGGAATTTATGCATTTATTAAAGATTTAATTAGCATTGATCAACCTGATGATATTAATGTTTATAAACAATATGTATTTTATTTTACGATGTGAATGTTTCAATGTTTTAATTGTGATAAATTAAGTGTCAAATATCTGCCATAATAAAATGAGTTCTGATGAAATTATAGTTTCATTTTATAAGTTAACAAAAATATCAATACTGTATATTTTGATATAATTCATGTAGACATTTTATTTTATTTTAGTCCCTATTGTTTGAGCTCAGTGCAATAAATACAGTTAGTGAAACAGTGTAATATATTTATTTATTTGTCCTTGATGTTGTTTTATCTATTTATTTATTCATTTATTTGTTTATTTATTCATTTATTTGTTTATTGTCTTCGGGCTTCACAACATTTTTCTTGTCGTGACCCCATTTTTATTTCACAAATTTCTAGCGACGCCAAACACTTTTTACTGTTACAAATACAGACGATTATGAATTAGTGACAACGCTCAGATATGTTCATACTGTATTTCACTTATTCATTTATTCTTTTCTATACACTGTATTTTATATGAACTACATTTAAATGTGAGAAAGTGAAAGTACAGAATACAGTTGTTTAACATTGTGTGTTGTGTTAATATTTTTATATGAAATGTATTTTTATTCAGTAATTCATTTGATCAATTACTATACATTTCAGACGACCCCACATGGGGTCATGACCCCAAGGTTTAAAAACACAGACTCTGTTTGTATAAACACTAATTCATCTTTCTGTGTATTTTAAAAGTTGTTATATAAACTTTGTATTTTATTTTATGTTTTTGTTGCAAAAACTAACCGTAAATTCTCAGTATTTCAGATTATTATCTGTATTATTTGTGATTAAATTAAGATTAGCATTAGTTTTAATAATGTTTGTAAAATTAACAGGTTGTAAAAAATAACCGTGTTTGCGTTAAAGTGTCACATTGAAAGATAAATGAGTGAATTAGAATGAATTACTATAATAATAATAATAATAATAATAATAATAATAATAATAATAATAATAATGACAGTTTGTCTGCATTAAAATTGTTGAAAAAGTTCAAACTTAAAACGCACGCTTGTTTTTACCAACGACAATATTATATTAAAATATTATAAAATCAATAAATGATTCATCTAATTATTCTCACTCACTGTTATCAGACGCATCTCTTTATGATAAACTATCATTTTAATTACTTTTTAAAATATTCTTATTAAATATATTTTTATTCTATCTCAATGTTTCTCACCTGGTCTATTTAGTCATTATTATATATTATACATTATATTAAATATATCTTACCTGGCCTGGGCTTCATCCAGACTCTGGTAGTATTTATTAATATATTTAATAATAATAATAATAATAATAATAATAATAATAATAATAATAATAATAATAATAATAATAATAATAATAATAATAATATATTGATTATTTTTAATAATATATTTTATAATAATAATAAATATTAAATATATCTTACCTGGCCTGGGCTTCATCCAGACTCTGGTAGTATTTATTAATATATTTATTAATAATAATAATAATAATAATATATTGATTATTTTTAATAATATATTTTATAATAATAATAAATATTAAATATATCTTACCTGGCCTGAGCTTCATCCAGACTCTGGTAGTATTTATTAATATATTTATTAATAATAATAATAATAATAATAATAATAATAATAATAATAATAATAATAATAATAATAATAATAATAATATATTGATTATATTTAATAATATATTTTATAATAATAATAAATATTAAATATATCTTACCTGGCCTGAGCTTCATCCAGACTCTGGTCGGTAATGGTCATAATCTGCTGTAAAATGTCTCCTATGTCCTGTTTCCGTGCGTCTCCGTCCGTGGCACCGGTGCCTTCGTGCATGTGCGCGTGTCCGGGGTGAGAGTGCATGAGCCTCGGCTGCTCGTCCATGTCTCAGTGAGAACTGTAATAAACCTCTGACTGGTGGAATCCTCACAGGCATAAGAAGGAGGTTGGATCGGTTCTCCGGTTTGTTTGGTTTCTTCTTCTCTGGTCTAACGTGGCGCAGACAGAGCAGATCTATCTCTATAGATCTATATCTATATCTATATCTATGTATGAGCTGGATGTGAAATATGATCTGAAGTCTTCACAGGCTGTGAATAAAAACAGCTCCTCTTCCTCTGCTCTGTAACACTATCATATACTGTAATGTCGATACACCCCCCATCACACCCCCCCATGCTCCTCCTTAGTCACCTCCCCCTCTCTCTCTCTCTCTCTCTCTCTCTAGCAAACGAGAAAAAGAACAAGAACAAAGTGTGTGTGTGTAAGTGTCTGTCTGCCTGTCTGTGTGTGTGCGCGTGGGTGTGTGCACGTGTGTGTGTGTGTGTAGGAGCCTCTGAACCTCAGATTGGGAACCATTACTGATAATATGATAGTTTATCAGAATAACAGAAACTTTAATAATCCAGTGAGAAATGATGTTCTTACAGATATACAAACAAAATAAAGGTCCCATAGAGCAGGGACCTTCCAAAATAAAGGTTCCAGAGAGCGACACCCTCCAAAATAAAGGTTCCAGAGAGTGGGGACCCTCCAAAATAAAGGTTCCAGAGAGCGGGGACCCTCCAAAATAAAGGTTCCAGAGAGTGGGGACCCTCCAAAATAAAGGTTCCAGAGAGTGGGGACCCTCCAAAATAAAGGTTCCAGAGAGCGGGGACCCTCCAAAATAAAGGTTCCGGAGAGCGGGGACCCTCCAAAATAAAGGTTCCGGAGAGCGGGGACCCTCCAAAATAAAGGTTCCAGAGAGCGAGACCCTCCAAAATAAAGGTTCCAGAGAGCGAGACCCTCCAAAATAAAGGTTCCAGAGAGTGGGGACCCTCCAAAATAAAGGTTCCAGAGAGCGGGGACCCTCCAAAATAAAGGTTCCAGAGAGCGGGGACCCTCCAAAATAAAGGTCCCAGAGAGTGGGGACCCTCCAAAATAAAGGTTCCAGAGAGCAAGGACCCTCCAAAATAAAGGTTCCAGAGAGCGGGGACCCTCCAAAATAAAGGTTCCGGAGAGCGGGGACCCTCCAAAATAAAGGTTCCAGAGAGCGGGGACCCTCCAAAATAAAGGTTCCGGAGAGCGGGGACCCTCCAAAATAAAGGTTCCGGAGAGCGAGGACCCTCCAAAATAAAGGTTCCAGAGAGCGGGGACCCTCCAAAATAAAGGTTCCGGAGAGCGGGGACCCTCCAAAATAAAGGTTCCAGAGAGCAAGGACCCTCCAAAATAAAGGTTCCGGAGAGCGAGGACCCTCCAAAATAAAGGTTCCAGAGAGCGGGGACCCTCCAAAATAAAGGTTCCGGAGAGCGAGGACCCTCCAAAATAAAGGTTCCGGAGAGCGGGACCCTCCAAAATAAAGGTTCCAGAGAAGAGCGGGGACCCTCCAAAATAAAGGTTCCAGAGAGCGGGGACCCTCCAAAATAAAGGTTCCAGAGAGCGGGGACCCTCCAAAATAAAGGTTCCGGAGAGCGGGGACCCTCCAAAATAAAGGTTCCAGAGAGCGGGGACCCTCCAAATAAAGGTTCCGGAGAGCGAGGACCCTCCAAAATAAAGGTTCCAGAGAGCGGGGACCCTCCAAAATAAAGGTTCCGGAGAGCGAGGACCCTCCAAAATAAAGGTTCCGGAGAGCGGGACCCTCCAAAATAAAGGTTCCAGAGAAGAGCGGGGACCCTCCAAAATAAAGGTTCCAGAGAGCGGGGACCCTCCAAAATAAAGGTTCCAGAGAGCGGGGACCCTCCAAAATAAAAATTCCAGAGAGCGGGGACCCTCCAAAATAAAGGTTCCAGAGAGCGAGACCCTCCAAAATAAAGGTTCCAGAGAGCGGGGACCCTCCAAAATAAAGGTTCCAAAGAGCGGGGACCCTCCAAAATAAAGGTTCCAAAGAGCGGGGACCCTCCAAAAGAAAGGTTCCAGAGAGTGGGGACCCTCCAAAATAAAGGTTCCAGAGAGTGGGGACCCCTACTGTAGCTGAAGGTGGTTGAACACAGACATGAACATTGAAGAACAGTCATGTGGAGACAGGACCATCTATAAGGGGGAATAAAGGAGAGATTTTTGGGTAAAAACAGACAAATAAGTGGTAAAAAGGTTCAAAGTGTTATTATTGGAACAATTAGTTTAAACTGGTAAATAATGGACATGACAAATGATGAATGTGGTTAAATTGTCAAAAATAGTCATGACATCTGGTGAAAAGATGTTAAAAGTGACAATAATGTGTCAACATATGTGACATTAGGTGTAAAAGTGGTAGAAATGGTTTATAAGTGATGAACATGTCTGGAAAGTGGAAAAAATGTGTAGAAAAGTCATTAAAATGTGATGTAGAAGTGTCAGAAATTAGAGTAATGTAGCAAAAATACATTAAGAGGAGCAAAAATATGGCAAGAAAAAGTGATGAAAATATGTTAAAATATGGTGAGTTTGGTTTAGTTGTAGAAAAATGGTAAAATAAGCAAAAATGGGCTGAAATTGTTTAAAAATATTCTTAGTTTCTTGAAGGCATCTGGTGACCCCCCTCCCAGTGTCTCGCAACCGCAAATGGGGTCCAAGGTTGAGAATCCCTGCTCCAAGGGACAGTATGTGTGAGTGAGTTCTGTAGTGTAGTATGGTAACCTTGCTAACCATGCTAACCAATCTCCATGCTAACAATCCTCATGCTAACCAATCCCCATGCTAACAATCCCCATGCTAACAATCCCCATGCTAACCAACCCCCATGCTAACTATCCTCATGCTAACTATCCTCATGCTAACTATCCCCATGCTAACTATCCTCATGCTAACTATCCCCATGCTAACTATCCTCATGCTAACTATCCTCATGCTAACTATCCTCATGCTAACTATCCTCATGCTAACTATCCCCATGCTAACTATCCTCATGCTAACTATCCCCATGCTAACTATCCCCATGCTAACTATCCTCATGCTAACTATCCTCATGCTAACTATCCCCATGCTAACTATCCTCATGCTAACTATCCTCATGCTAACTATCCCCATGCTAACTATCCTCATGCTAACTATCCTCATGCTAACCAATCCCCATGCTAACCAATCCCCATGCTAACAATCCCCATGCTAACAATCCCCATGCTAACCAACCCCCATGCTAACTATCCTCATGCTAACTATCCTCATGCTAACTATCCTCATGCTAACTATCCTCATGCTAACTATCCTCATGCTAACTATCCTCATGCTAACTATCCCCATGCTAACTATCCTCATGCTAACTATCCTCATGCTAACTATCCTCATGCTAACTATCCCCATGCTAACTATCCTCATGCTAACTATCCCCATGCTAACTATCCTCATGCTAACTATCCCCATGCTAACTATCCTCATGCTAACTATCCCCATGCTAACTATCCTCATGCTAACTATCCTCATGCTAACTATCCTCATGCTAACTATCCTCATGCTAACTATCCTCATGCTAACTATCCTCATGCTAACTATCCTCATGCTAACTATCCTCATGCTAACTATCCTCATGCTAACTATCCTCATGCTAACTATCCCCATGCTAACTATCCTCATGCTAACTATCCCCATGCTAACTATCCCCATGCTAACTATCCTCATGCTAACTATCCCCATGCTAACTATCCTCATGCTAACTATCCTCATGCTAACTATCCTCATGCTAACTATCCCTAACCCTAACCCTGCCTGGATGGTATTAAATGTCTATATATATATATATATATATATATATATATATATATATATATAAAGAGAGAGAGAGGGAATAAAACTTCCAACAACTCCCATACGGTGCCAAGATAAAACACACTTCTCCAAAACTAAAAGCCAAGGCCTCTCATTACTTAAAACATTACACAGATAATGTAGAAGAAGATTTATGGATCCAAGAATCCATCTACTAATGAGACAGAATGAAAAACACCTTTTTGATAATAGAGGCAGGATTCTACCACCAACATGCACTCAGTCAGTCTCAGGTATGTGTCATTACTTCACTTTGGCTGGATGCTCTAATGTAGGGCGCTGACCCATGTAGCCTAGCCAAGCATCAAGGCCTGAGTGTGTCTGGCCACACCCACTGACTGAAACCATCACACATGAATATTATCTAAGAAACAATGTAACCATAAAATGTACAGATATAGAGGAGGGATTTGATTAAAAATATTAATATCATTAATTAGATACTTTGTAATTAGTTAATCTAAATGAATGGCCTAACAATATTTGACACAAGAAGCAACATTTTCCAGTTTAAATGTATGTTGGTTTATGACAATAAATTAGTGTAAACAACTAAATAATGTTTATTATTTTCATCACTGAGTGCAAACATGAATAAATAATATTATGATTGCATTGTTCACAAAACACTTACTTACATTTAACTAAAATATATTCATGTAAACTTTCTAAAACAAATATGTTTTTGTATTAAAATAAAAACATGACTTAGTCCAGAACATTCCAGAGAAATATAAACTAAACAATGTAAAATATTTATAATATCTGTGGATATCATGAAATAAACAGAACAACTGATGAAGATGATGAATTTAGTCTGAAATAGTTTTTCTACATAACAGTTGATAAGTTAGGTCAGACGATGCTATCTGTAGCAGCGCTTCTAGCCCCGCCCACATCCTCTACCACAGAGTGGTCGACTGTCACTACAATCATTTATCACTGACTTTGTTCATTTGTCACTCATGGATTTATTATTGGTTCTGAACCCTGTCTGAATGTCACATTGTCCCTGCTAGCTGCTACATGTTAGCATTGATGTGTTAGCTGCTACATGTTAGCATTGATGTGTTAGCTGCTACATGTTAGCAATGAGGTGATAGCTGCTACATATTAGCATTGAGGTGATAGCTGCGACATATTAGCATTGAGGTGATAGCTGCTACATGTTAGCATTGAGGTGATAGCTGCTACATGTTAGCATTGAGGTGTTAGCTGCTACATGTTAGCATTGAGGTGATAGCTGCTACATCTTAGCATTGAGGTGCTAGCTGCTACATGGTAGCATTGAAGTGATAGCTGCTACATGTTAGCATTGAGGTGCTAGCTGCTACATGGTAGCATTGAAGTGATAGTTGCTACATGTTAGCATTGAGGTGATAGCTGCTACATTTTAACATTGAGGCGCTAGCTGTTACATGGTAGTATTGAGATGCTAGATGCTGCATGTTAGCATTGAGGTGCTAGCTGCTACATGTTAGCATTGAGATGTTAGCTGCTACATGTTAGCATTGAGGTGATAGCTGCTACATGTTAGCATTGAAGTGATAGGCAAGGCAAGGCAAATTTATTTGTATAGCGCATTTCATACTCAAGGCAACTCAATGTGCTTTACATGATAAAACATTCAATTGTTTAAAATTAAAATTAAAATCATCAGTAAAATCAATTAAAATCATCAGTAAAATCATCATGACATCATCAACATGACCATAAATCTCTCTCTCAATCATATGCAGTAGATAAAAATAGTTCCTTTAACTTTGATTTAAAAATGTTCACATGTGATGCTGACTTCAGCTCTGCTGCAGTTTGTTCCACTTCTTTGCAGCATAACAACTAAACACAGCATCACCATGGTTACTGTGAGCTCTGGGCTCCACTATCTGACCTGTGTCCATAGATCTCAGAGACCTGCTGGGTTCATACCTGACTAACATCTCACTGATGTATTCTGGACCAAACCCATTCACACATTTATAACCAGCAGCAGAACTTTACAGTCTCCTCTGAGGCTGACTGGGAGCCAGTGTAATGTGTTCTGACCTCTTTGTTCTGGTTCAGACCTGAGCTGCAGCGTTCTGAACCAGCTGTAGATGTTTGATGAAGACCATTACAATAGTCCAGTCTGCTGGAGATAAAAGCATGGACCAGTTTCTCCTGATCTTTCTGAGTCATTAAACCTTTCACTCTGGAGATGTTCTTTAGGTGGTAGAAGATGTTTTTGTGATAGATTTGATCTGATGCTGAATGTCAGATCTGAGTCAATCAGAACACCAAGGTTTTTGACTTGGTCTTTATCTTCTAAAGATCCAGACTCAGATACTTGCTGACAGCAGTCCTCTTTTCCTTGTTACCAAAGACAATCACCTCCATCTTGTCATGGTTTAGTTGAAGGAAGTTTTCACTCATCCATCAGTTTACTTTTTCTAAACAGTCACACAACACCTCAATGGGACCATAGTCATCTGGGTTCAGTGATAGATATAGTTGTGTGTCATCTGCGTAGCTCTGATAATCAACCTTACAGTTGTGTAAAATGTGTCCTAAAGGAAGCATATAAAGGCTAAACAGAAGAGGTCCAAGAACAGATCCCTGAGGAACCCCACAGGACATTGGTAATCTGTCAGATTCAAAGTTTACTATGTTTACAAAAAAACTTTGATCCTCCAAGTAGAACTTAAACCATTACTTTAACATTTAGTCCAACCCATGTTTACAATCTGTGTAACAAACTTGTATGATCTACAGTGTCAAATGCAGACTTAGATCCAATAGAATGAGAACAGATACTTTTCCTGAATCAGTGTTCAACCTTATGTCATTGATCACTTTGATCAGATCAGTTTCTGTGATGTGATGAGAACCAAAACCTGACTGAAATTTATCAAATATTTTGTTGAATGTTAAGAATTGACTCAGTTGGTTGAAGACCACCTTCTCAATGATCTTGGCCATGAATGGAAGGTTCTGATTGGTCTATAGTTAGCCAGTATAGAGACATCCAGTGTTCTCTTTTTAACAGAGGTTTCACAGCAGCTACTTTCAGGGATTTTGGTACGGTGCCTGATTGGAATGATCAGTTAATTATCTGACACAAATCAGTGACAATTGACTTTACAACAGTTTTAAAGAAGTTTGAGGGTTTTGTGTCAAGGCAACACGTTGATGGATTCAGCTGCTGAACAGTTTCCTCTATTGTTTTTGGGTTCACTGTAATAAACTCTAACATTGTAGTTGACTCCTCCCTCAGTGGTTGAAGCTGTTCAAGCTTTTTGTGATTTTGCTGGTTTGTTCTGATGTTTGACTTTATTGATTGTATTTTTTCATTGAAATTTACAGCAAATTCATTGCATTTTCCAGCTGACAGTAATTCAGGGGCTATCTGATCTGGGGGGGTTGTGAGCTTTTTAATTACAGAAAACAACGTGCGAGAGTTGTTGACATTTTTGGCAATAATTTCAGAAAAGTATTGCTGCCTTGCTTTGAACAAGCCATCATTGAATTTTCACAGACTTATTTTGTATAGTTCTAGATGAATTTGGAGTTTTGTTGATCTCCATTTACGCTCAGCTCTTCTACAGTCAGATTTCAAATTCTGCATTATCTCAGTCCTCCTCCAAGGTGTTTTCTGTGTGTTTGGTTTTCTCTTAGTTTTGATTGGAGCCACCACATCTATGACATCATAGACTTTTGTATTAAACTCATCCAGAAGATCATCAACTGTCTCAGCACTCAATGTTGGTGTCATTGCTATGGCTTCCATAAACTGTGCACGTGTTCTCATTTATGTACCTTTTCTTTAAACACACATAACTAGGGGGAACAGATGTTACAGTCTCTAGGTCAAAAAAGACACAGAAATGATCAGATAGAGCTAAGTCTCTTACATCAACAGCAGAGATATCAACACCTTTAGAGATAACCAGATCCAAAGTGTGACCTTGAGTGTGTGTCGGACCAGTCACATGTTGTGTAAGACCAAAAGTATCCATTAAAGCATACAGTTCTTTGGCAGTATTGTCCATGTTATTGTCTACATGAATATTTAAGTCACCTGTTATTATTAAAAAGTTGTATTCAGTGCATACAACTGACAGCAGTTCAGCAAACTCATCCATGAATTCTCCAGAATATTTTGGGGGTCTATAAACGACTAAAAACAGAACTCTTGAATCACCCTTCAGTAAGAATGACATATATTCAAAGGAGATAAAATCACCAAATGTTATTTCTTTGCACTGAAATATTGATTTAAAAATGGCAGCAACTCCACCACCTTTCCTGTAAGTACGACACTTATTGAAATAAATATAAACCGACTTCATTTTGCAACAATTACGATACAAAAACTTTGACTACAATAATAAATCAGGCAAATATTTAGCAAATCAGCTCAAACATAATAAAGAAAATTCCTTTATAGCAGCAATTTCTGATAACGCAGGTCAAACTTTAAACGTACCTCAGGACATTAATAACATCTTTCATGATTATTATCAAAACTTATACTCATCAAATTTAAACCCTGACCCTGAAGATATTAAAACCTTTCTTAATAAACTAAACCTACCACAGCTCACTATAGATCAGAAAACCACCTTAGACTCACCATTAACCTTACAAGAATTACAAAATGCTTTAGATAGCATGTCAACAGGCAAAGCACCAGGTCCAGATGGGTTCCCTGCTGAATTCCTTAAACATTTCTGGTCAATGCTGGCTCCACTATTTTTCAGAGTAGTAACAGAGATCAAAAATAAAGGGCATGTAGGAGGTCACATGAATACAGCGAACATTAAATTGTTACTTAAACCAGACAAAAACCCCATATTACCCTCAAGCTACCGTCCCATCTCACTTATTAACACAGACTTAAAAATTATTTCCAAAGCACTCACATCCAGGTTAGAGAAAGTAGTACAGTCAATTATACACCAAGACCAGACAGGTTTTATTAAAAATAGACACTCCACAGACAATGTGAGAAGACTGTTTAATGTGATCAACATGGCACAGAACTCTAAAAAGAAAACAATAATCTTGTCACTCGATGCAGAAAAAGCATTTGATAGAGTAAACTGGTCATTCCTCCTAACTGTCCTTGGCAAATTTGGCTTCGGAGAATCATTCATACAATGGATCTCCACCCTGTACAATAAACCTAAGGCCTCAGTAACCACAAACAAAATAACATCCCAAAGCTTCACACTGCAGAGGGGAACCAGACAAGGCTGTCCACTCTCACCTTTGCTTTTTGCAATATTCGTTGAACCTCTCGCAGCAGCTGTACGTCAGAACTCTGTTATTAAAGGAATCCACTCATCCATCTCAGAACACAAAATTAATCTCTACGCGGATGACATTTTACCCTATTTGGAAGAACCGCAATCCTCTTTAGAGGAAGTATTTAATCTAATAAACAGCTTCTCTAAATTATCAGACTATTCCATTAACTGGACAAAATCATCAATCCTCCCTTTGACAAAAAACTCTTGGAATCCTGCACACCAAAATCCACAACACCCCTCCACCACAAATACAATTAAATATCTAGGCTTAAATATATCACCAAACTTAAATGAATTAATTAAACTAAATCATGATCCGATGTTGGACAAAGTCACAGAAGATCTGCGGAGATGGAACAATCTCCCCATCTCACTACTTGGCAGGATAGCCTCAGTTAAAATGAAAATCTTACCAAAAATAAACTACTTGTTCTCAATGATACCACTGAAACCACCAAAACAATGGTTTCAAAGATTAGATTCTACAACTACAAAATTCTATACTAGAAATAAAAAACCTAAAATAAGCCTTTCTACCCTTCAAAAAAACAAAGACGAGGGTGGTTTAGAAGCCCCTAATTTCATGCATTATTACTTAGCAAACCAAATACTATATTTAACAGAATGGCTAAATCCAAAAGAATACTACAACACCTGGCTAGAAATAGAACAGTTAGACTGCAAACACATTAAACTCTCTGATCTCCCTTTTATCACTGCGACCCTCAAACATCACAACTGCTTTAAAAAACCCACTAATTGCCTCCACACTGACTGCATGGTGGAAAGCCCTGGACATCACAAATGGCCAATTAAAAACTAGTATACTCTCTCCAATCTGGCACAACCCCGACTTTAAAAATAAAAAAACACCACTCTATCTGAAGACATGGGAAGAGAGTGGAATCACTCATCTCCAAGACCTTTTTGAAAATGACAAGATCAGGTCATATAACAATCTAACCCAAGCATTCGATATAAATAAAAGTAACTTTCTACAGTACTTACAAGTAACAGAGACAATAAAGAAAACCACTCCACTAGACTTAACTACGTTACAACCTCCAGAACTGGCTATATATATGAAAAAAATCTCAACAAAATCAAAAAAACTCTCAAAAATATACAGAGCGCTTTCGAACACTAACTGTAATTACTTACCAATCGCGAAGTGGGAGGCCGAACTCTCAATCACCCCGAGCACTGATTTCTGGGCAGAAATTTGTTGTAATACTTTTAAGATGACAAAAAACACAAACCTTCAGCTAATTCAATACAAGGTCCTCCACAGATCCCACATTACCCAACAGAAAATGCATAAAATGGGCTTCTCAGCAACAGACATCTGCTCTCAGTGCACCCAGAATACAGCGGATTCCTATTTACATGCCTTATGGCTTTGCTCCCCAGTTCAACACTTTTGGATTCTAATCACTGAAAAACTGTCCTCCATTTTGGACTACAGAATTCCTTTATCTCCAAATCTTTGTTTGATTGGAGACCTGACAATGCTTCAACCTCCAGCAAACCAATCACAATCAATCCTTGCGGCACTAGCCATAGCAAAAAAAACAATATTACTAAATTGGAAAGACAAAAAATCCTTAAACATAAACCAATGGCAAAATCTCCTCACAGAATTTATTTCCATGGAAAAGATGTCTGCTCTCAGAAAACAAAAAAAAATAACGTGCTTTGAGGAGCGTTGGACTCCTTTTTTAATTGCATTAAATCTAAATTTTTAAAAGCCTGATGATCTAGCCTGCAAGCGACTGCCAGCACCACTCTTTACTAACGCACTAGCCCAACTGTAGGCCGGGGCCGCCTTGGGCCTCTGGGGTGGTCTTGGTCAGGATGGCTGGGGCGGGTTGCCGGGGTGCCTTGTTGCCTCAGCACGGGTGTGCATTCCTTCTGGGTGTTCACGGGGTCCCGGGGCTGTTTGATTTGGCGCCGTTGCCCCTTGCATGCGCATCTGGTTGGTCTCTGGGGCTGGGGCCCTGCGTGCTCCCCTGCCGCTCCTTCCCCTTGCTCCCTGTCCCCCTGTCTCGTCCTCCCCCCCTCCTCCTCCTTTGCTCTTGCGCCCGCCATCCTGTGGGGTTGGGTTTGGGGGGCTCCCGTTGGCCTGGGGCACTGGTGGGGGGGCTGTGGCTCCCGCCTGGGGGGCGGGCGGTGCCGTGCCGGGTGGGTTGGCTGGGGGGTGGTCTCGTTGGGGGGCCTGGGGTGGTGGGGTCCTTGGCTCCGGTCCGGGGGGATCCGGGGTGGGGGTAGCTTTGGGGGTGGCTGCTGCCCGGGGTCGGCGATTGCCTCCTGGGTTGCTGGGTGGCGGGGTGTGGCTGTGGGTTGCTCCGTCGGCCCTTGCGGGTCCTTGGCTTGGCTCCCTGGGGCGCGCCTTTGCTAGGGATGTCGCTTGCGCGACGAGCCAGGCGGGGCCCCCTCGGGGGCTTTTTGTACGACCGCAATGGCCGGGGTGTGGACGTTATGGCTAGGGGGTGGGGTGAGGGGTACTATGGGGCCTCCCCGGGGGTCGTATTGGGCGGGTGTGCGGGGGCGCGGCGCGTGGTTCCTCGCCCGGTGGATCCGCGTTGGGATTGGCTGGTCTGCTGGCTGGGTGCACCGGGCGCCGTGGGCGCGATTCTGGGGCGGGGGTGCCCCGGGGGCGGATCCTTGGGCTACGTGTCCGGGGAGGTGCTCTCCGGCCATCTGCCCGGGGACCGGCCGCGGCTCGTGGCGGCGCTGCGCAGCCTTGGGCGGGGCGGGGCTGGTGGCCTTGGGCCCGCTGTTGTTCGGGGTGTGCTGGCGTCGGGGGGGTGTCTCGTGCCGGTGCGTGGGTCGTCGGGGATTGCCTCCGTGGGGGGGGGGGGCTCTATTGGCGCCGTTGGTGTGGGGGGGCGGTTCCGGGCTGGGGGTGCTTCGGTACTCTGGCTTGCCGGTCCGTGGCTGGCGGGATGGCCCTGCTTGGCGGTGGATGGCGTCCTCTCTCGTCGGGGGGCCGGGGCCGCCTCCCGGTGGAGAGTGTTGTATCGTGGCGCCGGGTGGGCCTGTGCTGGCCCTGGTGCGGGCATGGGCCTCCCCCCTGCTCGGCCGCTCCCCTTGGTGGCGGGGTGGCGTTGCTCCGGGCCGGCGGGCGGCGGGGGTCGCCCCCTGGGGCGCCGGGGGATGTTGTTGGTGCCTGGCTGTGCCCGGGGGTGGGGGGTGTCGCCGTGCTCCGCGGGGCCGGCGCGGTCTGGGGGGGGTGCCGTGGGGGGGGTCTCCGGCTGTGCTGTTCCGGGGCCCGCAGTGCCACTTGCCCGTCTGCGCCATCTACCCTCTCGCGTGGCCCGCCACGCGGACGGGCCCGGCTCACACTGGACAGGCCTCCTACATGTTCACTTCACCCCACTCCCAGCTGGTCTGGCTCACTCAGAAAATGCACCACACACCAATACCCAACCCTTGGGGGGCTGGATGGTGGGGCTGGGGGTGGAGGGGGCCGCCACCTGTGTTACTATGTAGTGGCATGGGGGCGGCCCTCCCACCTCTAGTTGCCCTACTAATCCCTCCAATTTTAATCGCATCTCAACATGTCACCCCCCGGAGGGTGTATCATCATTTACACCCTCCGGCCTATTACACCACATACACATAAATCCACAGAGGCTGGAGGGGGAGCACCGCTCCCCTCCATCCCCCTTCTTTTAATTACACCCCATACATTCACCAAACACACACATTCACACAGGGGATCGGGAAGTGCCTCTCCATTGGGGAATGGAGAGGCACCATAACAGGGTGGTGGGTTAGTACACATATTTGGGCCTCTCCGGTGGGGGCCTGGCCCCTCTGTTGGTGGCTGGGCCACTGCATAGAGTAAAAGCACATCAAGATGGTGCGGTCGGGCGTGGCGGTGGGTCTCGGGGGGGCTTTGCCGGGGTCTCTCCTTGCGGGGTCTTTCCGGGCTGTGTCGGCCGGGTGGGGCGCGGGGGTGCCTCTCCCCCTTGGGTGTGGCTTGGTGCTTGCTTTGTCTCCTGGTGGCCTTGGGGGCGGGCCCCGCGGTGTGCGGGCCCGGGGCGGCCTGCCTCGCCGGTTTGGGGGGTGGGTGTGCTGGGGGGGTGCTGGTGTCCTCACCGGGGTTGGGGCAGGGTTGTTTGGCGCCTCGGGATGATGCTGTTTACTGGGGGGGCGGCGTTAGCTGTTCCGATGGTTGAGGTTGCTTTCGGCCGCCTGGTGGGTATGTCCTGCCATCTGCGGACTGGTGGGTGGGTCCGGGGCATCTTTGGCTGGGGGCTGCTGTCCCGCGCTGGATGTGTGCCGTTGGGGTGCCTCCGTCCCCGCGGTGGGGGTCGCCGGTTGCTCGCGGGCCGGCGGGGGGCGCTGCCCTGTGGCTTGCGCTGTCCGGGGGGCGGCGGGCCCTGGGCTGCTGGCCTTGTGCCGTCTGGGGCTGTGCGGCCCTGCTGGGCTGTGGCCGGGACCTGGGCTGGGGTGGGGGGCGCGTCCCGGGGGGCTTGGCCCGGGGGCTTGCCCTTGGGGGGTCCTGGTCCCTGGGGGTGCTCCTGGGGCCCGGGGTGCTTGGCCGGCTGGCCGGGCCGGTCCTGGCGGGGGTCTTCTGGGGCGGGTGGCGCGTGCCGCGCCCTTGCATACCTTCTGGTGCGGCCCCTGCTTGGGCAGTCCCCCGTGAGGCAGAGTGTCGGGGTTAAATTAGGGGGCCACATCCCGGCGGGGCGGTCTGGCTTGGCCTCTGGAGGGGGCCCTGGCTTTAAAGAACTGAAGCTCGTGGCGCGGGCGGCATCAGCATCTGGGGCGCCCGGGGGGGCTAGGTTGGGGTGCCTGGGGACCGGCGGGGGGACTCCCAGCGGCCCCCTGGTACCTTATGCGGCTTGGGGTGTGGTCGTTCGCCCTGGGCGGGCTGCTCCTGGTGCTGCATCCATTCCGGGTCCTCCTGGCCTGGGGTCGGGTCCTTGCTGGCTCTGGGCTCACCGGCGGGGGCCGCCGGCTGCCCGTTCGGCGTGGCTCTGGTCGTCTGCTGGGCGTGGGCTTTGGCTCCTCCGCTGGGGTCTCGGGCGGGGGGCTCTCTGGGCCCTCCCCTCGGGGGGCTGGGCGCGGGGGTGTGGGTGGTGGTGGGGGGGTGGGGGGCTGGGGGGCCTGGGGGTTGGGGGTTGGAGTCGGTGGCGTGGTGCGCTGGGTCCTTGGCTCCTTGGGGGCTTTTCGGGTGTGTATGGGGGGGGCAATGGCAGCCTCTCGGCTTGGGACCTTGGGGGCGTTCGGGGGGCTGCTTGGCCGTGGGGTGGTCGCCGGGGGCCCCTAGATCTCTCGCTCTTTCTGCTGGCCCGACTGCTTCTTCGGGCCCGGGGGCGGCTTATGGGTTTTGCAGTAGCGGCTCTTGGAATCACATTTGTCATGGACGCACTGGCCTCGGGCTGTGGGATAACACTCATACTGGGCTCAACCATAGACACGTTGTTCCCAAATACCTGTTCTATGTAACTTCCACTCACTTCCTCCTCTGCTCACAGCCACCATCATTATTCCTAAGCCGCACACTGGTCACCAGACTGGCTTGATAACACAACAATAAGCACAATATACACAACCACAATTTCACATCACATCACTTGAAACTTATTGACTATTCCCCACCCATTCGTTTTCCTATCTTGTATCCCTCCTCCCTGTTAACTCCCCCCCCCCACCCCCCTCACCCTGGTGTAACACTGCCCTCTCTCTTTTACATCCTCCCTTTAATAAAGTATTTACCCTTCCCTAGGGAGGGCTGGTGATGGTCACAATTATGCAATGAAATAAATTCATTTATTTAATTGCAATAATAAAATATGCATTGCTGTTAAAAGATTGCACTTCTTGTAGTGTTAACCTTCAACAGCATGTGCAGACAAGGTAAAAAAAAAAAAAAAAAAAAAAATAAAAAATAAAAATGGCAGCAACTCCACCACCTTTCCTGTAAGTACGACACTTATTGAAATAAATAAAGTCTTGTGGTGAACTTTCATTGAGAATAGTATTACTGATACCATCATTCAACCATGTTTCATTAAGAAATAAAAAGTCCAAGTGATGTGTCAAAATAATATCATTATTTAGTAGTGACTTGTTAACAAGAGATCTAACATTAAGAAGAGCTAATTTTAAAGACTTTACTGGAGACACTGGTGGACTTTTTGGATGACATGTTATAGGAGTCAAATTTTTATCTCTATAAAGCTTTTTGTTTTTCTATTTTACCTGTTACCCAAAAAATAGGAAAATTTTCTATAAATTTTAGTGAAAGGGCAGCACAAGCCGAAGACAAAAATGTATTCAAAGAGTAAATTCTTGAGAATTTCAGATCTCCTTTGCGGACTGGAGGTATCGGGCCACTGATGAACACTTTAGGCTGTAAACAGCTCACAGTTTTTAGCAGATGGGTGAAATCCTGCTTTAACACCTCAGACTCCTCCTTGGCTAAATCATTTAACCCAAAATGAATCAACATTTTTCAAATGTGGGTAATCTGCAACAATATGTAAGATTTACTCAGCCATGGCTGATACTGTGTCATTAGGTAAACAGATCACTTTCACGTTGCTGCTAAACATCTTCTGAGCATCTTTAACAGAAACGTCTCCCACTATCAGTGTGTGAGGTTGTTGCTTTGGCCTACCATGTCACTTTTGTTTTCCTGAAGCACTTTCAGTCTTCACAGATCCAGAAGGTTGTGTGTTGACCTCATTAGAGCAGATCCTTGGTCATTCAGCAGTGGGACGAATCGATTACCCAGTTCTACATGAAACTGGGTTTGTGACTTGGTGATACTCCTGCTTTTAGCAGATGTCCACTTTTGTGCCTGGGCAGACAAGGGAGTTGATGTTGAGGCAACAGTCTGAGAAGGGAGTGCAGGCCAGTCCGTCTCATTATTGATATCAGGGCGCTTTGCTCGGCCCGTTAGCCTTTGAAGTGGATATGACTTTTTCTTAGGCTTAGCTCCCAGAGTATTCCAGGGAGGACTCACACCTGTTGGCTTATCAATGGGAACAGGATCCTCCCTAGGCCTGATAGCTTTGTTAGCACGGGCTGGTAGCGAGTTAGCTTTATCCACAGTTGTATCATTATCATATCCACAGTGTCCATTAACCTCAATGTTTACTTGTATTCCTCGCACTGAAGTCTCCAGTTCAGTAATCTTTTGGAGAAGACTGCTGTATTCTGTTGTGGAAAGAGCCATTCTTCTGCTAGTTGTTAGTTTGCTACTTGTAGCTAGCTAGCTTGCTACTTAGCTTTCCAGTAAAGCCAGCAAATAAAAAAGCAGTAGATGATTACCTCAGAGCCAGAGTCAGATGGTAAATGATAGAGTTTGATGTTGAGGTATCGTATCATTTCTCAGAAGAAAAAGTTCATGTTTAGTGAATAAATTCCTCCGTGAGCTCCGCTCTGCTCTTTAGCTGCTGTCAGCTCAGCTGCCGGAAGTGCAATAGCTGCCACATTTTAACATTAAGATGCTAGCTGTTAGTTGTTAGTATTGATATGCTAGATGCTGCATGTTTGCATTGAGGTGCTAGCAGCCACTTGTTAGCATTGAGATGCTAGCTGCTACGTGTTAGCATTGAGATGCTAGCTGCTACATGGTAGCATTGAGGTGCTCGCTGCTACGTGTTAGCATTGAGGTGATAGCTGCTACATATTAGCATTGAGGTGCTAGCTGTTACATGTTAGCATTGAGGTGCTAGACGCTACATGTTAACATTGATGGGCTAGATTCTACCTGTTATAATTGAGGCACTAACTGCTACATGTTCGAATTGAGGTGCTACCTGTTACATATTAGCATTGAGATGCCAGCTGCTACATGTTAGTATTAAACTCCTAGCTGCAACGTGTTCGCATTGAGGTGCTAGCTGCTACGTGTTATCATTGAGGTGCTAGCTGTTACATGTTAGCATTAAGCTGCTAGCTGTTACATGTTAGCATTGAGGTGTTAACTGCTACATGTTAGCATTGAGATGCCAGCTGTTACATGTTTGCATTGAGGTGCTAGCTGCTACATGTTAGCATTGAGGTGTTAGCTGCTACGTGTCAGCATTGAGCTGCAAGCTTCTATGTGCTAGCTTTGAGTTGCTAGCTGCTACATGTTAGCATTGAGGAGCTAACTGCTACATGTTAGCAGTGAGATGCCAGCTGCTACATGTTGGCATTGAGGTGCAAGCTGCTACATGTTAGCATTGAGATGGTAGCTGCTACGTGTCAGCATTGAGCTGCAAGCTTCTATGTGTTAGCTTTGAGGTGCTAGCTGCTACATGTTTGCATTGAGGAGCTAGCTGCTATGTGTTAGCATTGAGATGCTAGCTGCTACCTTTCAGCATTGAGGTGGTTGCTGCTATGTGTCAGCATTGAGGTGCTAGCTGATACGTGTTAGCATTGAGATGCTTGCCGCTGCATATTAACTTTGAGTTGCTAACTGTTACATGTTAGCATTGAGATGCCAGCTGCTACATGTTAGCATTGAGGTGCTAGCTGTTACATGTTAGCATTGAAGTGCTAGCTGCTATGTTTTAGCATTGATATGCTAACTGATACATGGTTAACATTGAGGCGCTTGCTGCTACATGTTAGCATAGAAGTGATAGCTGCTATAAATTAGCTTTGAGGTGCTAGCTGCTACGTGTTAGCATTGAGGTGCTAGCTGCTACATGTTAGCATTGATGTGCTAGCTGCTACATTTTAACATTAAGGCGCTAACTGTTACATGTTAGTATTGAAATGCTATATGCTGCATGTTAGCATTGAGATGCTAGCTGCCACATGTTCGCATTGAGGTGCTAGCTGTTACGTGTTAGCATTGAGCTGCTAGCTGTTACATGTTCGTATTGAGATGCTAGCTGCTACATGTTAGCATTGAGGTGCCCGCTGCTACGTGTTAGCATTGAGATGCTAGCTGCTGCATATTAGCATTGAGGTGCTAACTGTTACATGTTAGCATTAAGATGCTAACTGTTACATGTTAGCATTAAGATGCCAGCTGCTACATGTTAGCATCGAGGTGCCGGCTGCTACGTGTTAGCATTGAGGAGCTAGCTGCTACATGTTAGGATTGAGGTGCTAGCTGCTACATGTTAGCATTGATGTGCTAGCTGCTACATTTTAACATTAAGGCGCTAACTGTTACATGTTAGTATTGAAATGCTATATGCTGCATGTTAGCATTGAGATGCCAGCTGCTACATGTTAGCATTGAGCTGGAAGCTGCTGCGTGTTAGCATTGAGGTGATTGCTGTTACATGTTAGAATTAAGCTGCTAGCTGTTAGATGTTAGCATTGAGATGCTCGCTGCTACATGTCAGCATTGAAGTGATAGCTGCTATAAATTAGCATTGAGGTGCTAGATGCTGCATGTTAGCATTGAGATGTTAGCTGCTACATGTTAGCATTGAGGTGCTAGCCTTTACGTGTTAGCATTGAGGTGCTAGCTGTTACATGCTAGCATTGAGATGCTAGCTGCTACATATTAGTATTGAGGTGATAGCTGCTAAATATTAGCATTGAGGTGCTAGCTGCTACATAATAGCATTGAGGTGCCAGCTGCTACATGTTAGCATTGAGGTGCTAGCTGCTGCGTGTTAGCATTGAGGTGCTAGATGCTACATGTTAGCATTAATGTGCTAGCTGCTACATGTTAGCATTGATGTGCTAGCTGCTACATGTTAGAATTGAGGCGCTAGCTGCTACATGTTAGAATTGAAGTGCTAGCTGCTACGTGTTAGCATTGAGGTGATAGCTCCTACATATTAGCTGTGAGGTGCTAGCTGTTGCATGTTAGGATTGAGGTGCTAACTGCTACGTGTTAGCATTGAGGTGCCAGCTGTTCCGTGTTAGCATCAGGCTTGCTGTAGCTATAGCAGTAGCTTGCTGTTTTGGACACACAGGAGTTGTGACTAGGTGATCTGTGAGGCAATGATGAACCAAGGAGAACGTGCAGTCTGTTAGTTTTCACTGGCTAATGACTATGGATCCATATTCCAGAGAACTTTACTGAACTTATGAGGGACTTCTACAGATGTTTCAGAGTGAGGTTTACCTCTCGATCAACAACTTCAGCATGTCTAACACTGGTCGTACCATGACATTGTCATTGTTTGCTTATGTTTGTGAAGACAGGAGAGGTAGAATGTAGGGTCGTAACGTCCTCCAGTCTATTAGTCTGTCCCAGCACTGGATCCTTCTATTTTAGGACACATTACATTCTCTGCCTTCTGTAGAACAAATAGACAAATTTGAATTAATTCACATTTTTTGGCTGATAAAAAAATAAAACAACAATCGAACATTCAAAAGTAGCCCAAGATATTTTTATTATCTTTGTAAAATCAGATTGATAACTTTTAAATTGGGGCTAAAACTATAAGAAAACATTGTTTTTCACTTTTGAATAAACTGGTGAATATTAAAAGAACATTTCTGTTACGAAGCTTTTCAACATTCTCGTGGCCAAAACTTTTGTGGAATCATAAAATCTCTTTAATAATCTTCATTTCTTGTATCTTGGATGATTCCTAATATACATGTGGAATAAACCCATTGGAATTCTTTGGTAGAACCATTACCATATTTGAGTTTGAGCCGTAGTGGCAGTGACACCTTCTAAAGCCCCCCCACCCCCACCCCCACCCCGTAGGAGACCTAACAACGCTATAAATTGGCCACAGAATATGTATGATGGATAATGTAAGTGTGGTAAGTTTTCACTGCCATCTGTTCAGTAGCAGAATAATGAGAATACCTGAGGGGGTCCGTGTTATACCAACATCCATATGACTCCCCAACATCTGTTAAGATGTGTTAGCGTAGCATTTGGAAATATTAATATATGTTGAGTCTCTCAATGATGATAAAACTCCAGATACTAACGAACATCCACAGTTAAAAGATTTAAAGTGACATTTCTGGTGTTTTTATTTGTTTCCTCTCAATATTCTATATTTTGAAGTTGTATGAAATGTTGCCACTATTGTTTTTATATTTTTATTTTCTAAGTCCTGTGTATTAGACGTGTATATTATACATCATACTGACACTTAGTAACATATTGATCAAATGTGTCCCATTGACTCCCATTGTAAACACATATTTTTCATATACTGTAATCATGACATATCATAATGTTTTTTTCAATTAATACCTAATAGATCAAAGCCTCTACCTTCAAAATAAAGGTCAAATATATTTTAGGTGTAATGACCACCTACCATCCAGAGAACATTAATAAAGTTTTAGGGACATTTCAGTGAATATTATCTTCAAAATATAAAAAGTGTATAACTTTAAAACTGTCCTTGTGCCAATAATAATAATAATAATTCATTAAATTAAATTCTGCTATTAATTAATGACAGTCAAGGTTGTAATATTTTCATTTCATTTATTTTTGGAAATACTGCATATTCAATGTTTTTCCTGCTGAAAATAAACAGAGGTTCTGATGATAAAAAGTCTATAGAAATATATAAAGGGTTAGAAATGATAATAAATGTATATCTATAGACAGGTCTGAAGTAGATGAAAAGATCTGATGTGGTGGAAGTAAAAAATAATAATAGAGTATATTTTTATGACACTTGTATGAATCGGACCGTTAATGTAAACAAGGTGTACACGTGTATGTACTGTACATTGTTTGTTCTGTGTGGTTATTAAAAATTAGCTGTGAAGGTAGATGGAACACCATGTGTAGGACAGATGTTCACACTAGATCAATAAAGACTACGATACATATGAATGTTTGTCATAGTGTATTTATTAGGATCATTAAGTTAAATGAAGTTAAACTGTGGTTTTCAGATCCAGACTTTATCTGATAGATCAGTGGTTCTAACTTTTTAGGTTCTAGTTCTTCTTTCTCTTATTTCTGAATCCTAGTCCCCACTTTGTCCAACTACAACATTTTACTTTTTAAACTATACAAAACATCTATAGATCATAATGATGGAATGAATGAGTGATAATAACACATTTTATATATAATCTCATTTTGTAATTGAGTGAAATAAACAGTATTTAATGAAGTGGTTCTCAAACGTTTTTAGATTTAGTTTTTGATCATGTTTGAGCTCAGATAGTAATTTTTTACTGCATTTTAGTTGAACTAGATTTATATTTCACAAAGTAAAAGTTTAAAAAATGCAGATGTTTTGTTGAATTGTGTGTTTAAGAAAAAAAGAACTTCAAAAATCCATTTAAACTCCAGGTGACCTCACATGGGGTCCCGACCCCATGGTTGAAAAATGCTGATTTATTGGTTAATGAATAGATTTATTTCTATAGTTTTTATCATTTCACGCCTGGTTTGGAACCAACACTGACTCTTTATTTGTTAATGTTCCACTTTCTCCCTCTCTAGTACCCCCTGTAGTGCCATCACGTACCCCTAGGGGTACACGTACCCCCATTTGAGAAGCGCTGTGATAGAACAATCACAACATACACTGCAAACAAAAGTGTTTAGTTTTATAGTGAGTTCCATTTCCTTTTTCCCCTCAATCACTTTAAATGGAGGGGGCGGGACCATACACGAGATCACAATATGATACAAGCTATCGATACAATATGAAAACAAAGAATTATTATTATTATTTCATTATATTCAATTAAATGTATTTGACTTTAAACTTCCAGTTTCAAACCAATAAAATAAACAAGACAAAATGAGTTGATAACCAACTTTGTAGTACAGCTGATGTGGATTTTGAATGTCTAGCTAAAGTAGCTAACACAAGAACAGAACATATTCAAAAAACAATGAAATATCACTAAAAACACGTTTATGTTGAAGAGACTCATGTTAAATATGAACACATTAACTCTTTGTTTTACAACCTTTGATGAACCACGACTCGTATAAAAATAATTCATTCTAAAGGAAACACATAAATAATATAAAGACAAATATCAAAAACACTTGGTGTGTTTTATAAAACTAAATATTTATTTATGTCATTACAATTCCTTATTTACGATATACTGTACTTTAATACGTACTGTGTAGAACCACTTTAAAGACCATTGATATTGTTTTATTTTAATAAAGGTGGGATTAATAAACAAAGCAGGATATTATGACCACACACACATAAATTATTAATTAAATCAAAACATATGAAATTCAAAGAAATTGTTTCTTATAAAACAACACAGATAATGTTCAAAGCTAAATTAAATAAGTTCACAAATACTTCTCACTGTAGAAAAGCAAATACAACCTGAGGATGAATTTATGTTTATTAGAAATAAAATTAAGATGTTCTCAGGGTTAAATTATGGAATAATGTTGATAAAGAAATAAAAATGATTGACACACACATATATATATATATATATATATATATATATGTATATATATACTGTATATACAACCACACTGAAACAGACAGAAGCAAAAAATGCTTAAATAATGTAAATTATTATGTTGTATATTTTTAAATTGAGATTTTTGTTGGACTGAAACAAATAACGTGAAACATATGAACAGAGTAAACGTCCTATGGAACTATAGATATAAACTATATAATCAAAGCTGAGATAAATTAGAAGTGTTGACTTAGCGTTTGTTGGCCCCAGTGAACCGTGGCCCCTGAGGGCCCGGGAGCAGAAACATGAGAAATGCTTGTTTTAATGCTGATCCAATATATCTATTGTGTGCAATCAGCCACTAATCCATTAGACAGAGATGTTATTGTGCTGCTGTCGTTCAAGGTTAACCTTTTAGAGACTCCTGATTGTTTCTAGAAGGTTAAACAACACATTAACATGCATTCAAATATTAAATTATGGCTCCATTTGCTATATGAGGGAAAACAACAACATAAAACAGGCTTTTAAAATTATGAAGGCAATTGATAAAGTGAGTGGACGTTTTTTTACTCTTGGGGAGTAAATCAGGGGTTGTGGAGGTGGATAGTTTTAAAAGTATTAAAGCCTTTAACGCTGGTCACATGACCACACAATACACAGCAAGGAAACTCATAGAAACATTGATATTTTGAGCAGGGGTTCTCAACCTTAGGGTCAGGAGACACTGGGAGAGGGTCGCCAGATGCCTTTAACAATTTCTTTTGAACAATTTGAGCCGTTTTGCTTATTTTTACCCTTTTTTTGCAAATACACCAAACTCAGCATATTTTAACCTATTTTCATCACTTTTTCTGGATTCCAACATAAATGTCCCTGATTTTGAGAATTTGGGGAAATTTCATGGAATAATTTTAGGAAAATGTCAGATTTTAGAAAAAGTGAGATTTCTTTCAACAATTTGAGATTAAAAATGAATGCTGTCATGTGAAAACTGAGCTCTGCAAATATTGAGGATTTTAATAGTCCATCCATCCATCCATCCATCCATCCATCCATTCTTCTCCTCTTATTCGTTGCTGGGTCACGGGGGCAGCATCCCTAGCAGGGAAGCCCACACAGCTCCTCTGGGAGGATCCCTTCTCCAAGTTCACAAAGTACATCTGGACTGATTGGGCAAACTCCCATGAACCCTCAAAGACCTGCTGAGGGTGTAGAACTGGCCAGGACAAAAACCACATTGCTCCTGCTGGATCCAAGGTTCAACTATCTGGTGGACCCTCCTCTCCAGTACCCCTGAATAGACCTTACCGGGTAGGCTGAGGAGTCCCCCCAGCAGAACGACGGAATCCCCAGAAAGAGCACTCTCCAGTTCTCCCTCTAAGGAATCCATGATGGGTGGATACTCTGAGCTGCTGTTTGGTCCATAGGCACGAACAACAGTCAGGATCCGTCCCCCCACCCGAAGGCTACCCTCTCATCTACCGGATTAAACTCCAACGTACAGGCACTGAGTCAGGGGGCAAGAAGTATTGCCACCCCAGCCCAGCTCTTCTCACCATTGGCAACTCCAGAGTGGAAGACAGTCCAACCCCTGTTGAGAAGTCTGGCGCCAAAGCCCTCGCTCTGTGTCGAGGTGAGACCGATTATATCTAGTCGGAACTTCTCAACCTCGCACATGAGCTTGGGCTCCCTCCTCACCAGAGAGGTGACATTCCACGTCCCTAAAACTAGCTTCTGTAGCCAGGGATCAGATGGCCAAGGCTCCCGTCTTGGACTACTGCCCGATCCACATCGCACCGGCCCCATGTGAACCCTTCTGCGGGAGGTGAGCCTAAGGGAGCGCGGGTTCAAGTCATCTTTTTGGGCTCTGTTCGGCCGGGGCCCATGAGCAGAGACCCGACCGCCAGGCGCTATTTCTCAAGCCCCAACCCCAGGCCTGGCTCCAGGGTGGGGCCCCGGTAGTGCCAATCCAGGTGACGTGAACGTCCTTTGTGGGGGTCCCCCCTCCCTGGAGCCTTTATTTTGAAAAGGTTGAGAACCAGTGTTTTAAGGCTAGAATGAAACATTTTGAGTAAAAATGTGCAGGAGAAGAAACAGATTTAATCCAGCATGTTGTATTAGTGATGCCTCGTGTCTGATGATGCAGCGTTTATCTCGTTCCACAGGATAACCAGCTTTACACTAGCATCACATGACTGTGTGTGTGTGTGTGTGTGTGTGTGTTTCCATCTAAGTAATGAAGTACTGTTTCAAACATTATAAACAATCCCATCATGCATCATGCATGTCCTCCGTCCATTGACCACGTTAAATTTACTACACACCATCAGAGCTGGTGCTGGGTTAGAGAGTGGAGAGAAAAGGCAGGGGAGCGAGGCACAGAGGGAGAAAAGGCAGGAGGAGAGTGTGTGTGTGTGTGTCAGATAGAATCACTATCACGGATCAGGTGAAGAGAGATAAATGTCAAAGGATTCTAAGTGAAATAAAACAATAACTCCCCCACACTCATCCAACACGTGGGATTCACACACAATTTAGGAGCTTTCTAGTTTTTAGTCTTTTATGCTGAACAAACAATATATCAACCACCCAATGCAACATGTGACCAGGTAAATACTGTATGTGGTGTTACACCTGAGCAAATTATATCACTGAAATAAAAACACAAAAAAAAAAAAAAAAAAAAAAACGAGAAATGTGGAAAACTAAGGTTTCCTAATATATTGTTTTCTAAAAATGAGACATGTTATTATGACTTTATGTATTCATTTAGCACACATTAAAAATAAACAGAGGCAAATATCAATACAGTACACAAGAGGAAAAGAAAACATATAAAGCAGAAAAAAAAAAGTATTGAACATGTCACCATTTTTAATTTTAATATATTTCTAAAGGTGCTATTGACAGGTTGGTAAAACATATATCATCCACAATTCATAGATGTCCATAAATGTGTAACGACACAGTATTGAACACATGAAGAAAGGGAGAAAAGTCGTTAAACAGCTGAAACTAATTAAAGCTATCAGCGCTAATTAATGACCAACTGATGTGTATGAGAACGTTCTCATTACCAAAGACTCACATAAGAACATTCTGAGTATTTACAGCGTAAGGGGATCACGTACATGCTGGGATCACATGGGACGGAATTTATAGTAAAATAAATGTTATATCTACAAGTTATTTGTTGAATATGTGATGGTGAATCCAGTTACTTGTGATGTATATATATATATATATATATATATATATATATATATATATATATATCACAAGTAACACAAGTAACAAGTATATATATATAGGTCCTCAACTAATAAATACACAGGGCCGTAGCACCACATAACTGTACATTATGTAAACTAGTATTCTATCATTGTTATATAAGCTTTATTTAACTTCACAACCTTTTCAGGGTCGTGACCCCATATTGAATATCACTAATGTCCAGTAACTCCAGAGACATTTTTTTTCTAGAATTAGTTTTTGATGATGTTCATTAAAGTGTTATAAATACAGAATAACCAGGATTAGTGACACTATGACACCTTAGATATTTTATACTGTACTTTATTTAAAAATGTTTTTTGATATTTATTATGTGTGATGTGTATTTGAAAAATACTAATTCAAAGCATTTTTAAAATTTTATTTCAATCTGTTTTTACCTATAATTAAATATACTGTATATATATATAATTCTTTTTTTTTTTTTTTTTTTTTTTTTTACCAATTACGAGACATTTTAAGTGACCCCAATTTAATTCTGGGTGACTCCACATGGGGTCCTGATCATATCTGTCTAGTTTTGGATTTGAAAATAAGGGAATTTTTCTGGCGTCCACTACGAGTCGTCCCACCCGCCCAACTAAGCTCCAGTATGACTTATATTATAAATCAGGTGTATAATAAATCTAAATACCCACTTATCAACCACGTGTTATATTTTACAACATATTTTGTTTTTATCACCAGAACGTCTTCATTCATCATCTCTGTTCTGAGTTGTTTCTGGGTTTGTTGCTGCTGTCAGCACTAATCTAATCTGATCTGATCTAATCTGATCTAATCTAATCTAATGAGAACTGCCACCCAGTCCATTTCAGGTGGAAGTTCTCGCGAGGCTAGTGATGGCGTTCAGTTAAGTAAGGCATCTTTTAATTAATACTACAGTAAAATATGGGATATTTACGGGAAAATAATAATATGGGAAGATGGCGGGAAAAAGGGGTAAAATACGGGAGTTTCCATCCAAAACGGGATACTTGACAGGTATGGTCCTGACCCCATGGTTGAAAAAAACTGCAATAACCTAATGATCCCATATCCATAGCTTGTATTTTATAAATGTGTTCTACGATATTTCAGTGGGCAGCTGGAAATGTATTGGTTTTTTTGGTATATAACTAATATACACAAAGTTAATAAAGGTAAATATATAATGATTAGAATCATGGGGACACTCTGGACACATAATTAAGACTTGGTGACAGCAAAACATCTTCAAAATCATCATCATCATCAGCAAATATCCTAAATGACATAGACAGAGATGTATGTGTTTCTGATTTATTCAGATTAAAAGGAGTTAAAACAACATGTGAACAACATGTGAGTCCAAGTGAAACAATTATTACCACATGGTTCACATTAAAAAAGGACAAAACTACAGAAAAGCCCCCTACGCTGATGAAAACACACCGTAGGGGGCGACATCACTATGAGGGGGAGCAAAATTACAACCCTGTGTTTGTTGGGGAGAACCCTGCAGAAGGAATTTTAAACTTGTGAAAGTTCCACTGCGAATATAATTTCACCATAAATGGCCACGACCAGGTTTCCTGTAAAAAGACAAACAAACTCTGCATCGTAGATACACACACCCTCATGGTTCTGCAGAGCTGCCAAGCCTCACACTTTGAGTGTGACAGTCATGTAATTTGATGCATTCTCACACCACACTTCACATTTCTCACGTTTATATTTCCCCATTCAATACTCTTATTTTTTCTTGATAATGAACTTGCCATAGTTTGAGTAACTGATTGACTGACTGAGAAAACCAATCACAGACCAATCCATGTCTTCTTGTGCCTAAATCTAACCAACTACGGCAGGCATCACACAATAATAAGCCAATCAGAAGCAACGTAAGGCGGGTTTCGATGAGCTGGTCTCTATTGACACCTCACACAACACGCACCGACTCGTCAACATGTTTTCAGAAAGAAAGTGTTTCTAGAGAACAAACTGTTTATATTGCTGTGTGTGTGTGTGTGTGTGTGTGTGTGTTATAGTGTTAGTTTACTCAAGTAAAAAACTAACAATGTGTGTGTGTCTCTCTCTCTCTCATGTGAGTGAGTGTGATCTGACGATATTAGATCGTTAAAGATTAAAACATGAGATCGTAGAACTGTCTGTAGTTCACATTTTAACCCTTGCGGTGCCGTGTTTGTGTCATATGTCTGTGGTCCAAACACAGAACATCCAATGTTTTTTTTCTCTGCCAAATCACACCATTTGCTAGTCAGCATGTCAGCGTTATAGACACCGAAAAATTAAGCCTGTGAGCCAGATAGCAAAATAATAGGTGACATGTAGGAGGTAGCAGCACCTTTGGATGAGAGATCATCCATGATCAGCAGAGCTCAGAGGGAGAGAGGAAAGTGGTTTACAAGAAAGAAAATGGCGCTACGTACAGAGTTGACGTTCCCAGCAGAGCACACTCAACCAGAGCATGTGTGGAACTCATGGATAATGTGGCGATGGTGAGATAAAACCATAAAAAAACGGGGAACGCAGTGACACTCTGTATGTTCGGGATGAAGAGGAAGTTACGTGTGTGCAGACTGATGGGAGAGAAAGTTGGAGGAACGCCAAAATACAGTAAGAAATACATTCAACTCTGACCCAGATAGATAAATAATAATAATTTTATCATCAAAAGTCCAGTCTGTGTGTTTTTTTTTATATATAAGAAAACAATGTTCAGATGTTAGAGTTGTCACTAAAGCAAAAAAATAACTTTAAAGTCACTGACAGGGTTTTTTCTACAAAAAGGCTTTTTTCTGTTTTTTGCTCTGAAACTGAAGATTTGTGTAAAACTTGCTCTATTCAACAGCTGAAGAATGAAACGAGCCAGAAACATTTTTTTTTTTTGATGAAAGTAGAGGCTTCAATCTTTCAGAAATTTCAGATAGTCATAGTAGAAAATATTCCGTGGGTCTTTAAAATCAGTTAAAATGCTCAAAAACGGCTGGTACTGAGGGGTAGAAACTCTGAGAATGGCTGGAACTGAATGAGTTAATTAAAACTCTTAATCAGCTACTAGCAGTGTTATAAACACTGCTAGTAGCTGAATTACACTTGTAGGTTATATCATCATAAATACATAGTAAATGAAACAAATGTCTAATCTAATGTTCATTTGAACTGTTCTTATGATTATTATTGTATGTAATAGTGTATTTCTATAGACATTGATTCAATGAAAAATGACTTGATGTTTGAATGTTTTTTACATGATGATCTTTTTAATGATGTCCTTTCTGTTACAGACAAGGAGAGCTGAGGTAAAGGTAGCACTGCCTTGGGCCACAGTGTTTTAAGTGGGAGCCTCTGTCATCATCAACATCTGTGATAAACACCTACAACATGAGACATGTCCCCAGATAAATGATGGACAGTTGTTGAAATGAAATATTGACAAAAAAATGTATTAATTCTTGTTAGTTTTCTTTTGTAATTTGTGGTTGATTAAAACTAGCATTAGGAGGCCACAGTGCAGGGAGAGCTGCTGGTATGGAGGTGATGACATCATTCTGAAGGTAGAAATCAACGTTAAAACAAAATCATGTGAAAAAATGACATTTTTTTTTTTTTTTTTCACCAGAACACATCAGGTCACTAAAGTCTCACTCTTGTTTGTTTCTGAAACTTGGCAGCCCTGCTGTTACAAACCCGCCCAATAAGGTGCTAGCTTGGAGGGAAAACACATGAAGTGATGACTCAGCGAGTTGTAGTGAATCCAAAGACAAACAGTTGATTGTGTCCTTGGAGCAGAAGGAAGTCCACTGGGACCTAGTGTCCTGTAGATCTTCATCATTTTGTGGAGATTATTGTGATCCAACCATGGAAAAGGTCAATATTTATATGTGAAAAATGATCCAAAATCTCCCATTGATTTTTTAAAAAGTGCTTGGATCAGGCCAAACCTCAGCAGAAAGGTCTGGTCCCCCCAAGTCCAAATATGTGCTGGGTTTATGGATAGAGTCTGAAATGGGTACCAGTGGTAACCTCGGCCAATGGGAGGAGGAGTTTCGAGGTTCTGCTTCTCCCATCAGTTTTTCTAAAAGTGCTCAGATCAGGCCCAACGTCCGCGGGTCGGCCATTTACCGAAAAACTGGGTATTTTATTACGTGTCTAAGAACTACTTCCTGTCCCACATGGGCTTAGCTTTGTTGAATTGTTGCTCCAGCAAAAATAGAAGGTTACGCAGCTACGCTGGAGCAGTTACGCATGCAGTGGAAACTGTCACACTGACTTTAATAGAAACCGATCAGCTGGGTTAGGGTTCCACAGCTGACACACTAAGACTAGAATCCAAGCACAGGTGGGAAACAAAAACTAGGATTTGATTGATTTAGATTTGGTTATTTTTTTATATCAAAAATCACAATGACTAAACAAATAACGGACAGAGCTGTTGATAGCAGCAGAAACGAGCCATGGCTGAGTAGTTAGGTGTTAAAAACTGTGATGAAAACTATGTGAAAGGATATGTGTTCATTGATTGGATGAGGAACAGCACCTGAACCAACAGGTAAGTTTTGACAGAGTTCATCATTTAGCCTCAAGGAAATAAGAGGGAACAATGTGGTGGGGGTGTGGTCAGTACCATGACACCCCCCATAGTATCCCCTGTAAGCACAAACGTAGCAGTGATCTGAACACGTACGTTTATAAGCTGCATTCAACCACTTTCTGTGAAGGAATTCTGTCCATTAGCTTAGCCCATTAGCCTAGCCCATTAGCTTAGCCCACAGTCCCCTCACATACCACCCAACATGGTGTGAACATAAACGTTTTAAGTGTGTATCCCATAACTCTGACATAGTGTTCTTTGTGTTGAATCTGCTCCACAGGCATTTTAGAATAACTTTATCTGGATAAACCTCATTTATTAAACACCAGACATGGACAACCTCCCTGTGAGCAGCCACACAAAACGACTCAAAAAACACAGAAAATGGCCAAAAAACAACACCAAATTATAAAAAGAATAAAAGATTATAAAACAACAACAAAAACATAGAACAAAATAACAGAAAAAATGTCTCCAAAATCAGAAAATGACAACAAATTGTACACAAAACACACAAAACAACCCCCCCAAAAAAGAAAAAGAAAAATGAAAAAAATGAATGAGAGGAACATCTGCAAAAAGACTCCAAAAAACACATAAAGTGACAGTAAAAACACACAAAGTAACAGTAAAAACACACAAAGTGACAGTAAAAACACACAAAGTGACAGTAAAAACACACAAAGTGACAGTAAAAACACACAAAGTGACAGTAAAAACACAAAGTGACAATAAAAACACATAAAGTGACAGTAAAAACACATAAAGTGACAGTAAAAACACATAAAGTAACAGTAAAAAACATATAAAGTGACAGTAAAAACACATAAAGTAACAGGAAAAACACATAAAGTGACAGTAAAAACACATAAAGTAACAGTAAAAAACATATAAAGTGACAATAAAAACACATAAAGTGACAGTAAAAACACACAAAGTAACAGTAAAAACACACAAAGTGACAGTAAAAACACACAAAGTGACAATAAAAACACACAAAGTGACAATAAAAACACACAAAGTGACAATAAAAAGACATAAAGTGACAGTAAAAACACATAAAGTAACAGGAAAAACACATAAAGTAACAGTAAAAAACATATAAAGTGACAGTAAAAACACATAAAGTGACAGTAAAAACACATAAAGTGACAATAAAAACACATAAAGTAACAGTAAAAACATATAAAGTGACAGTAAATACACATAAAGTGACAGTAAAAACACATAAAGTGAAAGTAAAAACACATAAAGTGACAGTAAAAACACACAAAGTGACAGTAAAAACACATAAAGTGACAGTAAAAACACATAAAGTGACAGTAAATACACATAAAGTGAAAGTAAAAACACACAAAGTGACAGTAAAAACACATAAAGTAACAGTAAAAACATATAAAGTGACAGTAAATACACATAAAGTGACAGTAAAAACACATGAAGTGAAAGTAAAAACACATAAAGTGACAGTAAAAACACATAAAGTGACAGTAAATACACATAAAGTGACAGTAAAAACACATAAAGTGACAATAAAAACACATAAAGTGACAGTAAAAACACATAAAGTGACAGTAAAAACACATAAAGTGACAGTAAATACACATAAAGTGACAGTAAAAACACATAGAGTGACAATAAAAACACATAAAGTGACAGTAAAAACACATAAAGTGACAGTAAAAACACATAAAGTGACAGTAAATACACATAAAGTGACAGTAAAAACACACAAAGTGACAGTAAAAACACATAAAGTGACAGTAAAAACACATAAAGTGACAATAAAAACACATAAAGTGACAGTAAAAACACATAAAGTGACAGGAAAAACACATAAAGTGACAATAAAAACACATAAAGTGACAGTAAAAACACATAAAGTGACAGTAAAAACACATAAAGTGACAGTAAATACACATAAAGTGACAGTAAAAACACATAAAGTGAAAGTAAAAACACATAAAGTGACAGTAAAAACACACAAAACCACAACAGAAAGTAGAAAATAACAAAAACACAAACATGTTGTTTTTATCTGTATTAATGCTCAGATCAATCATTGTTCTAAATGCTGACATCAACTTTATTGAGAAAGTTGTGGCGGCTCAGCTCTGTGACTTCCTTCAAAACAACAGCCTGTTCGAGGACTTCCAGTCAGGTTTTAGAGCTCAACACAGCACAGAGACTGCTTTAGTTCAATCAATCAATCAATCAATCAATCAATCTTTTATTTGTATAGCGCCAATTCATAACCAATGGTATCTCAAGACACTTTACAGTAGAGCAGTCTTAAGGACGGACTCTTCATTTTATGGATACACACATATGCATATATACGTATATACACATACATATGTATCCCACACCCAACATGAATTCATCATGGCGGCAAGGAAAACCTTCTGTTAAGCAGCAGGAACCTTGTGTGGATCCCATTCCTATGATGAACAGCCATCCACGTTATGCTGTGTTGGGTGTGTGCAGAGGAAAGGGTGGAGACAGAGTTGTTGAGTCTCTGTAACTCCACACTGAGGATCCCACGGACCTGCAAGACAAAAGCCAGAAGGAGAACAGGAGCAAACACACAAGGGAAGAAGCAGACATAGAGGGAGTGTTAGAGAGAGGAATGGGACCCTCTCCGGTCCCTCTCTAACCTAAATGACCTCTCTCTTAACGCCCTCTCCAACCTCTCTCCAACCGAGCATGCCAGACCCCCCCCCCCGGCAGTCTATGCCTATTGCATCTTAATTATGAGCTATGAGCTGGTTCCTAACTAAAAGCTTTACCAAAGAGGAATGTTTTGAGCCTAACCTTAAAGGTAGAGAGGGTGTCTGCCCCCCGAACCGTGGTTGGTAGATGGTTCCAGAGAAGTGGGGCCTGATAACTGAAAGCTCTTCCTCCTATACTACTTTTAGAGATGAATGGAACAACGAGTAGTCCAGCATTTTGAGAGCGTAGTGTTCTGGGGGGATTGTATGGCACTACAAGCTCCTTGAGATAGACTGGTGCCTGTCCATTTAGGGCTTTATAAGTGAGAAGAAGAATCTTGAATTCTATTCTATATTTTATGGGAAGCCAATGCAGAGAGGCTAATACAGGAGTAATGTGATCTCTTCTCCTAGTTTTAGTCAGTACACGTGCTGCAGCATTTTGAACCAGCTGAAGTGTCTTAAGCGACTTGCTCGGGCAGCCTGCTAAAAGAGAATTACAATAATCCAGTCTAGAGGTAACAAAAGCATGGACTAGTTTTTCGGCGTCGCCCTGAGACAGGATAGATCTGATTTTAGCAATGTTACGGAGATGAAAGAAGGCAGTTCTTGAAGTTTGTTTTATGTGAGAGTTGAAGGATAAATCCTGATCAAATAGAACCCCAAGGTTTCTAACAATTGTGCTTTGTGCCAGAGTAATGCCATCTAGGGCAGTTAGGCTAGCATAGGTTTCTCTAAGGTGTCGTGGGCCCAGTACAATGACCTCAGTCTTGTCTGAGTTGAGAAGAAGAAAATTTTGGTCCATCCAGGCCCTAATGTCCTTTAGACAGGCCTCAAGTTTAGATAGCTGATTTGTCTCACCTGGCTTCATTGATACATACAGTTGGGTATCATCAGCATAGCAGTGAAAGTTAAGAGTATTTTCTCATAACATTACCAAGGGGGATCATATAGATACAGAAGAGGATTGGACCTAGCACAGAGCCCTGAGGAACCCCGTAGCTTACTTTAGTGTACACAGAAGACTTATTATTCACGTGTACAAACTGGTACCTATCAGATAGGTAGGACTTAAACCAGTTTAGGGCAGTCCCTGTGATTCCAAGTAATTTCTCTAATCTCTCTAGTAGAATATAGTGATCTATAGTGTCAAAAGCTGCACTAAGATCTAATAAAACCAGCACTGAGAGTCGTCCTTCATCTGAAGCCCAGAGTAGATCATTAGTTACTTTAACTAAAGCAGTCTCTGTGCTGTGTTGAGCTCTAAAGCCTGACTGGAAGTCCTCGAACAGGCTGTTGTTTTGAAGAAATTCACAGAGCTGAGCTGCCACAACTTTCTCAAGAATCTTTGAAATAAAAGGAAGGTTAGATATAGGCCTGTAGTTTGCTAAAGTGCTGGAATCAAGAGTAGGTTTTTTGAGAAGGGGTTTGATTACAGCTACTTTAAAGGACTGTGGCACGTAGCCTATTGATAGGGATATATTTATTGTCTCCAACAAAGATGGGCAGACCAGGGGAATAACTTCTTTAAACAGCTTAGTTGGGATCGGATCTGAAAGGCAGGTCGATGGTTTGGAGGATGAAATAATAGAGTTAAGTTCCTGAAGTCCTATATGTGTGAAACAGTTTAGGTTAGGCCTATTTACATTTAATGGTACAGCAGGCCCAGGTGAAGGCAGGGAGTGGCTAATTTTATCTCTAATCTTGTGAATTTTATGGTTAAAAAATGTCATAAAGTCCTCACAGCTGAGGGCTAGAGGAATCATGGGCTCAATAGAGCTCTGACTTTGTGTTAGCCTGGCTACAGTGCTGAAAAGGTACCTCGGATTATTTTTATTTTCTTCAATTAGTGAGGAGTAGTATGTAGATCGACTATGTCGTAAGGCTGTCATGTATTTACTATGGCTTTCTTGCCAGAGTATTCGTGACTCCTCTGTTTTATTGGAGCGCCACATTCTCTCTAATTTACGGGTTGTTTGTTTGAGTGTGTGAGTTTCAGAGCTAAACCACGGAGCTTTCCTCTGACGTTTAATAGTTTTTTCCCTCAATGGGGCAATTGAGTCCAAGGTGGATTTTAGTAGACTAGCAGAGCTATCGACAAGCAGATCCAGTTGAGAGGGGTTATAATTAATATCATAGTTATTTATTGGATGGTGCACTGAGTTTAAGGCAGCAGGAATGGCCTCTTTAAATTTAGCCACAGCACTATTGGACAGATTTCTACTCCTAACTATTTTATTGCACAGTGCGAGATCCTCTAGGATAATGTTAAAAGATATTAAAAAGTGATCTGATAGCAGAGGATTTTCAGGGTAGACTTTTAGTTCATTAACATCAAGGCCATATGTTAGAACAAGATCAAGAGTATGATTTAAACGATGAGTAGCTTCATTAATAGTTTGAAAAAAGCCAACTGAGTCTATTAGGGACATAAAGGCTGAGCTCAGGCTATCACTATCTTTGTCCACATGGATATTAAAATCTCCTACTATCAGTATTTTATCAGAACTGAGGACTAAGTTTGATATAAACTCAGAGAATTCTGATAGAAATTCAGAATAAGGGCCTGGAGGACGGTAAATTATCACAAATAAGACTGGCTGGCAGGTTTTTGATTTGGTATGAGATAAATTTAGAACCAGGCTTTCAAAGGAAGTGTAACTGGCCTTTGGTTTAGGATAGATTAGGAGAGAGGAATGATAAATAGCTGCTACACCACCTCCACGGCCTATGTCTCGTGGCATATGAGTATTTAAATGACTGGGAGGAGTGGCTTCATTTAAACTAACATATTCATCTTGATACAGCCATGTTTCAGTTAAACAGAATAAATCAAAGTTATTTTCTGAGATAAGGTCATTTACTAGTAGAGATTTGGATCTCAGTGATCTAATATTTAATAGAGCACATCTAATGCTTTTATGTTTTGGTGTTTCTAGATTTGAGATTTTAATTTTTTTCAGATTTTTATAATTGATAGCTCTTTTATTTGATTTTATGTTAAAATCATTGTGAAATATGGGTCGAGGGACAGACACCGTCTCTATAAAATAATATTCATCACCATCACAACAGTTGTCATGGCGATGAACACAGCTATCATAATAGCAATGGGAGGGAAACTGTCCTAAGGCAAGCGCAGAGGGGCGTGGAGGACTCCACCTCTGTAACATGGTCTCATTCATGAGATGTCATAACAGTGACTGTGCCATGTTTTCTGATAGTAGAGATGCTCCCTCCAAAGTAGGATGGATTCCATCTCTTCCTATCAGGTTCAGTTTTCCCCAGAAGGATCTCCAATTATCAATGAAGCCCACCTCGTTTTCTGGACACCACCTCGATAGCCAGCGGTTAAATGATGACCCCCTCCCCCAGCCAACCTCCCACCCAACCCTTCCTACATGCCTTGTCTCGAGTTGTTTGACTGTGTCATGCTTACATTTATGTTTGCAGAGGCGGTTTTTTTTCCTGGTTTCACACTGTTTTCTCTGTTTAGGGAAATCAGTTTCAAACTGGCAGTTTTTTTTTCCCCTCACCCCTCCTCTCCTCCTGTTATTGATCCCTTTTTTCACCTAAATATGTGGGCGCCGCAAATGGCTGCTCCGGTGTGTTGATGTGTCTCCTTTCACTGCAACTACCTAGTCAAATTCCTCGTATTGTTCTAAACTGTACCTGGTCAATAAAGCTGATTCTGATTCTGATTCTGATTCTGATGACATGCTATAGGCTATACATGTCATCACTGGTCAGATTTGGTAAGAGACCAGAGAAAATTACGGAGTCCGACATTGTTTTAGCATAAGCACAAACTGATTCAATGTTCACTTTGGTTGCTTCCGACTGACGACGTCGGGAGTCATTAGTGCCGACATGGAGGACTATCCTATCAAACTTACGATTACTCTTTGCCAGCAACTTTAGATTTGATTCTATGTCGCCCGCTCTGGCCCCTGGGATGCACCTCACGATGCCCGCTGACTTCGCTAGCTTCACGTTTCTCACTATGGAGTCGCCAATTATCAGAGTTTGTTCCCCGGTGAGTGTGTTGTCCTCACGGAGGGGGGAGAACCTGTTTGAGACGTGAACATGGTGGTGTCCCGAGCGGCTTTTTGACCTTCGACTATGCTTACCACGGACAGTAACCCACTCATTGCTGGCCGGGGGGGAAGCTGAGCTAGCGCTAGCACGGTCCGCACCGGCTAGGTCCTGCTTGCTAGCTTCTGTTTTGGTATCAGGGGTGCGGAACCGCTTCTCCAGATTGTTGATCCTCGCCTCCATATCTAACAGTACGCTACACTTTATGCAACAACCATTTTCCCTAAAGGAGGACGAGGAGTAACTAAACATCTGACACACCGGGCAGGAGAGCGGAGGGGAGGAGAGAGAAGCCATAGGTGCTAAATTTAAGCTAAACTAAGCTAAGGACAAAAGGAAGTTTAAAGGAGATTACACTGCCTATAAGAGGCGGGATTGCTTTTTACTTAACCTTCGTACGTTTAACTCTACGGTAAAAAATTAAAACAAGTGTTTTCAAGGCTAAAATATCAATGACAACAAGTTTGATTAGCGTTAGCAGAACACAGTAGTAGAGCGGTGCAAACAGCGGTAGAGTGTAAACAGGAAATGATCGATACGTCACCACGTCAGCACGTCACCAGCGTCACGTTTAGTTAAAGTAACTAATGATCTACTCTGGGCTTCAGATGAAGGACGACTCTCAGTGCTGGTTTTATTAGATCTTAGTGCAGCTTTTGACACTATAGATCACTATATTCTACTAGAGAGATTAGAGAAATTACTTGGAATCACAGGGACTGCCCTAAACTGGTTTAAGTCCTACCTATCTGATAGGTACCAGTTTGTACACGTGAATAATAAGTCTTCTGTGTACACTAAAGTAAGCTACGGGGTTCCTCAGGGCTCTGTGCTAGGTCCAATCCTCTTCTGTATCTATATGATCCCCCTTGGTAATGTTATGAGAAAATACTCTTAACTTTCACTGCTATGCTGATGATACCCAACTGTATGTATCAATGAAGTCAGGTGAGACAAATCAGCTATCTAAACTTGAGGCCTGTCTAAAGGACATTAGGGCCTGGATGGACCAAAATTTTCTTCTTCTTAACTCAGACAAGACTGAGGTCATTGTACTGGGCCCACGACACCTTAGAGAAACCTATGCTAGCCTAACTGCCCTAGATGGCATTACTCTGGCACAAAGCACAATTGTTAGAAACCTTGGGGTTCTATTTGATCAGGATTTATCCTTCAACTCTCACATAAAACAAACTTCAAGAACTGCCTTCTTTCATCTCCGTAACATTGCTAAAATCAGATCTATCCTGTCTCAGGGCGACGCCGAAAAACTAGTCCATGCTTTTGTTACCTCTAGACTGGATTATTGTAATTCTCTTTTAGCAGGCTGCCCGAGCAAGTCGCTTAAGACACTTCAGCTGGTTCAAAATGCTGCAGCACGTGTACTGACTAAAACTAGGAGAAGAGATCACATTACTCCTGTATTAGCCTCTCTGCATTGGCTTCCCATAAAATATAGAATAGAATTCAAGATTCTTCTTCTCACTTATAAAGCCCTAAATGGACAGGCACCAGTCTATCTCAAGGAGCTTGTAGTGCCATACAATCCCCCCAGAACACTACGCTCTCAAAATGCTGGACTACTCGTTGTTCCATTCATCTCTAAAAGTAGTATAGGAGGAAGAGCTTTCAGTTATCAGGCCCCACTTCTCTGGAACCATCTACCAATCACGGTTCGGGGGGCAGACACCCTCTCTACCTTGAAGGTTAAGGTCAAAACATTCCTCTTTGGTAAAGCTTTTAGTTAGGAACCAGCTCATAGCTCATAATTAAGATGCAATAGGCATAGACTGCCGGGGGGGGGGGTCTGGCATGCTCGGTTGGAGAGAGGTTGGAGAGGGCGTTAAGAGAGAGGTCATTTAGGTTAGAGAGGGACCGGAGAGGGTCCCATTCCTCTCTCTAACACTCCCTCTATGTCTGCTTCTTCCCTTGTGTGTTTGCTCCTGTACTCCTTCTGGCTTTTGTCTTGCAGGTCCGTGGGATCCTCAGTGTGGAGTTACAGAGTCTCAACAACTCTGTCTCCACCCTTTCCTCTGCACACACCCAACACAGCATAACGTGGATGGCTGTTCATCATAGGAATGGGATCCACACAAGGTTCCTGCTGCTTAACAGAAGGTTTTCCTTGCCGCCATGATGAATTCATGTTGGGTGTGGGATACATATGTATGTGTATATACGTATATATGCATATGTGTGTATCCATAAAATGAAGAGTCCGTCCTTAAGACTGCTCTACTGTAAAGTGCCTTGAGATACCATTGGTTATGATTTGGCGCTATACAAAAAAAGATTGATTGATTGATTGACTTTACTTTACTCTAAGGCTTTGTTCAAGTTTCTTTTTGAGGGAAAATAACTACGGGTACCATTTTAATATTTGTACGTACAGTAGTGCTGTAAAGTTAACACATTTTTCAGAATATAAATAAAGGCCCAAATTATTTTCATTGGAGGACCAAAACTAAACATTTATGTTGCAGTGCATGAAATTACATATCATAATCAGAAGTAGTTTAGTGATCCCAGGGGAAATAATTTTTGTTACAAAGGCTTAAAAAACATTACAATAAAAAGAATAAACACCAACCAAAGAGAGATGTACATAATTAAGTAAAAGCGGAATAAATTCAAGTGCACACATTACAGTACAAAATAATAATAATAATAATAATAATAATAATAATAATAATAATAATAATAATAATAATAATAATAATAACAATTGAATAACACTTCTTTATTGTGTTTTATGGTATAAAATTATGAAACATCTAAATGTCTTCAAAGACTTTTAGTGCAATATAAATTTAACAAAATGGGGGACAACATACCCCACTTATACAATCAAAACTCAAGAGAAATAATGTAAATGGACTTCAGCTGTACTTAAAAATAACAAGTTCAAATATGGGCAGCGGGCCAAAACTAATAGCTTGCTGGCCAAATTTGGCCCACGGGCCCCATATTGCACAGCTTAGTCTCAGCTGTTTTCTAGTTTTCTATTATATATATTATGACATAGGCAGATAGCTGATATAGATGCTGAGGACACACACACACACACACACACACACACACACACACACACACACACACACACACACACACACACACACACACACACACACACACACCAGGACTCTAGAGCCAAGTCGCTGTAGCAGGAATTTTTGGGGCCTAATTTGCATTAATAAAGAGGCTGTTTCTTGTTTCTTTTTGAGCAGCTGAAAGGATCCCAAGGATCCCATGGAGGTTCCTGAACGTGGAGCGTCGGGAGAATCCGACTGTCAGAGACGACAAGACAAATGAATGGTGGTGTCAGCGCCGAGTGGCTCAACGCTGACAGATTGAGAAGAAGTGTCCCTGTGTGACAGGCATGCTTCATTTTCAAATTAATAAATCTGAATAAAATATTTTAGCCTTCATTATGAGTGCTGGAGCTGTGACAGCAGGGGAGGGGGAGGGGGGGGGATGCCGTGGAACAGCTTGCACTAAATCCACCTGGGTTTACTCTGTGTATTTATAATGTTTACGTGTGTGTGGATTAGGATGTGTGTGTGTTCCAGGTCTGATGCCGATGGGATTTTGCATTTTCTTTCTGTTTTGATCACCATTGATCCCCCCCCCCCCCCCCCCCCCCCCCCCCCACCCGTGGTTGGGACAAATAAAAATAGCTGCTGTAATAGATTCACATGTTTTATGCTCACACCTGTACAACCATATGGAGAGAAAGAAGAACAACTTCTACGTTACAATGTTGAGCTAAACATTTAGCTCCTCACAAAGGTTTCATTTACTGCTAAATAATATATAATATAAATTATCATCAGTATTAAATACATACATATATACACACACATATAACCAGGGCTTTAAATAAACCTTTTACACCAGCATGACGAATACATTCTTAAAGTTAAACTTTTTAAACTTCATGTTCTGTATGTTTTCTCCGATACCAAACCATAATCACGCTAACATACGTATGTAGCCAATTGTTGAATGACGCGTCACGACATAATGTTCATGGGAAATGTAGGATTAGTACAACAATCATGATACACTTTGTTTTTAAAGCCAAAACACAAACAAAAACACTTCTTGGTTAATGATTAGTGTTAATCCTGCCTATTCAAACATCTGTGTTTCATTCTGCAACAGTCAAAATACAGTAGCTACTAACGCTACAATGTTCATTTTTACCTGTATTTGGTGTGTGATAATTTAAAGCCTTGTATATAACCTGATATATACTGTATATAACCTCATATACAGTATATAACCTCTCATATAACCTGTTAGCAGGTTCTCTGTCGTAGCGAGATCGTGACCAAGAAACACAGCAAGACACGTATTTTCTCTCTAGTGATCACAACACGTCTCGTGTCACAATCACTTCTTTTTATTCACACAGGTGGAGGCCATTTATCAATCACATGATGGACACCAACTGTGGCGGGGTTCGATTTACGTTCAAAAAGAAGAACCACGACCATCCATATGGCAAGTCGACTTTCATTTATTTTTCCAAAAATGGTGCCGGTGCTCAATATTTACAGTGGAACATAAATATTTACATCAAGAGAAAAAAAAAAACCTGGTCCCAGCTCTACTACCAGCTGAGAGGCTTTCAGAAATGTTCAGGTACATTGTTCCCACATGCACCTCCAGAGAAAGACTGCCCTCTATGCAGCTTCCTACACTGCTTTTAACAGGTTAGCCCCTCCCATGGGTGTGGTTTAAATGAAACCAAAAACAATTATTAAGGAATACAAACAAAAACAATATTCACATCCTTATCAAATGATAACTGATTTTATAATAAACAAATGCATTTTTAAAATCACATCCTAAATGAATCCCCATATAAATGTAAAAACAATTAAAGCCGCAAGCGGCGTCATAGGTTCCGATGAAGCGGCCGGGGGCGGTAACCCACGGTCACGTATACCACTGTTGGGGATTTGGGAATTGGCCTGGAGTTGTAAGCGTTTTCGTATAACGGCGTAGTTATGGCAAAGGATTTTCCTGTGTCATGATAGGCCCCTCCCACTTTTCACAGCCTGCTCTATTTGCCATAGCAATGTGCTTCCATCTAATAAGATTCATCCTACAGTGTTTTGAAGTCAACACGACATGTCGTCTTGCAGCTAGAGCTGCTGGCGTAGGACGGCCCAAGAAGCGGCGCCCTCTGAGAGCGCAAGGCATTGTGGGTGTTTTTGGTTATCGTTTGTTGTTTGGGGCTGTACGGTCATCATGTGTATCAAATATGAAGCACTTTGAACTTTGCATTCTGGAGTTGCAAGCATTTTTGTATAACGGCGTAGTTATGGCGAAGGATTTTCCTGTGTGATTATAGGCCCCTCCCACTGGCCATGATGGGTAATTTGGTCATCAAGCGTTGTTCATGGATGGACAATCATCATGTGTATCAAATATGAAGCAGTTTAAACTTTGCATTCTAGAGTTATAAGCTTTTTCCTAGAACGGCGTCCTGTAAATGCTAACCGTGTACATGACCTTAAATGACACCGGTCGAAATGCATGATGGGAAATGTTTCAAAGCAGTCATGACCAAGCTTGGGCACATGTCCTTTGTGTGAAATTTGAAGCTGATCGAAGTTTGTGTGTCAGAGTTATGGAGATTTGGACATTTCTGCGTGCTAACGAAAACTAGCATTGCATTTTTGTGGCGGCGCCACGACCAAACCGTGACAGATACAAAAATTATTTCAATAACTTTTCATCTTCAATGGGTCCTATGTGGTGTTGCCAAGTTTTAAGCGAATCGGATGAATCCCCTCAGACTAGATAGCGCAGATGCGTTTCGAGGGCGAAACGCCATTTTTGACCTTTGACCCAAGATGGCTGACTTCCTGTTTGGTTTTGGGCGGGGTCACCATGTAACTTTTTGCTCATTCTGGGCCGAAGACTACATGTGGCGATTTTCGTACATATCGGTCAAACCTGGCGGTCGTGTGGTTCCATCGTTTTTTTGGCGGCGAAAACGCTTTTGCTTTTCTGTCCATTTTTTTTCACGCCACCAAATTATCGAATTTTTCGCCAGGCGCGAGGTGCGTGCAATTTTCGGTGAGTTTTTGGGCGTTTTTAGGGGGTCGAATTAGCGTTCAAAGTGGGGAGGTACATCATAATAAAAAATAAAAGCGAAAACAATAGGTTCCTCTGTCCCATTCTGGGACAGAGGAACCTAATTAAGACAAAATAACCCCTGATCACATGATCTCCCACCCTGCGCTATTGCCTTACATAATCCCTGAGTTAACTCCGCCCTGTTTTGTCCGTCAGCTGCTCAGAGACGTCATGTGACCGGTAAGAGATTTCGTGTGTGTGTGTGTGCGAATGTGTGAATGTTTGTGCAGCAGGTGAACCTAGAATAGTCTAGTGTTCACCCCTGGATGACTCTAGCAACAGTTGGGGAAGAAGGAGATTAGTTAAATGATGATGTGAGGAGAAATACGGAGGGAGAAAGAGAATGTGTGTGACGTGTTTGTGTGTGTGTGCGCTGCTGCTCGGTTAGTGACGGCGCTGCTCCGTCACACATACGTCACATGATGTTACTTCATTGAAAACAAACAGAAAATGGGAACATCTGTTATGGTTCGGTGTTGGTGTGGACCCAAATGCAGAGAGAGAAGGAGGCAGGATCGTAGCAAATCGTTCCTGGAACCAATCCATGTTTTTATTCCAAAATCCAAACTTAAATCCAAAACAGGAGAGCAGGAACATGGAGCAAGACCAGACTCAAGGAAGGAGACAACAAATCTGAAAACATCACACAATGATCCTGCAGTCATACTGTGTCCAAGCACTCAGCTAAATAGTGGAGGAGGCCTGATTGGGAATGGGCCACACCTGGGTGGAAACACAAGGGAGCTAATCAAGCACCACCCAAGCACACAGACATCACTGAGGGGTGGAGCCACAAACAGGAATCCCTCAAACACAGACAAGAGTTACCAAAAACCAACTAAACAAAGACAGAATAACAAAAAGAGGGGGTTCCAAACGCTCCAAATCAAACACAAAGAGAGGGAGGGTGGCGGGAGACCCGGAGGAGGGTCAAAACAGTTCCGGCGGCCTCCCATGAGGCGGAGCCGGCGAAGCAGGGAAGACCTCCGACGGGCCGGGCACAAAATATAGGTTTTTATATTTTTGGTGTGTGTGTCTGAGCCTTTTTTGTGTCAGTGTACCCCTAGATTTAAATATATTTTAAATAGTAAAATAATTACCTACATACGAGTAGAACTGTAACAGTTAAGTGTTAAATTATAATTGACAATTTCTATAGAATTTTTATGGTAATTACAATTACAGATCCAATTATCTAAACTCAATTCCAGCAACATATTTTTTTGAAATACAATTATAATTAAGCCCTACTTGTAGTTAATGATCAATTACGTTATTACAATTACAATTGATCCCAACCCTGAGATATATACTTCCAACAGCTGAGCTGACAGCAGCTAAAGAGCAGAGCGGAGCTCACAGAGGAATTTATTCACTAAACATGAACTTTTTCTTCTGAGAAATGATACGATACCTCAACATCAAACTCTATCATTTACCATCTGACTCTGGCTCTGAGGTAATCATCTACTGCTTTTTTATTTGCTGGCTCAACTGGAAAGCTAAGTAGCAAGCTAGCTAGCTACAAGTAGCAAACTAACAACTAGCAGAAGAATGGCTCTTTCCACAACAGAATACAGCAGTCTTCTCCAAAAGATTACTGAACTGGAGACTTCAGTGCGAGGAATACAAGTAAACGTTGAGGTTAATGGACACTGTGGATATGATAATGATACAACTGTGGATAAAGCTAACTCGCTACCAGCCCGTGCTAACAAAGCTATCAGGCCTAGGGAGGATCCTGTTCCCGTTGATAAGCCAACAGGTGTGAGTCCTCCCTGGAACACTCTGGGAGCTAAGCCTAAGAAAAAGTCATATCCACTTCAAAGGCTAACGGGCCGAGCAAAGCGCCCTGATATCAATAATGAGACGGACTGGCCTGCACTCCCTTCTCAGACTGTTGCCTCAACATCAACTCCCTTGTCTGCCCAGGCACCAAAGTGGACATCTGCTAAAAGCAGGAGTATCACCAAGTCACAAACCCAGTTTCATGTAGAACTGGGTAAACGATTCGTCCCACTGCTGAATGACCAAGGATCTGCTCTAATGAGGTCAACACACAACCTTCTGGAACTGTGAAGACTGAAAGTGCTTCAGGAAAACAAAAGTGACATGGTAGGCCAAAGCAACAACCTCACACACTGATAGTGGGAGACGTTTCTGTTAAAGATGCTCAGAAGATGTTTAGCAGAAACGTGAAAGTGATCTGTTTACCTAATGACACAGTATCAGACCTGGTTGACAAAATCTTGCATATTGTTGCAGATTACCTACATTTGAAAAATGTTGTGATTCATTTTGGGTTAAATGATTTAGCCAAGGAGGAGTCTGAGGTGTTAAAGCAGGATTTCACCCATCTGCTAAAAACTGTGAGCTGTATACAGCCTAAAGTGTTCATCAGTGGCCAGATACCTCCAGTCCACAAAGGAGATCTGAAATTCTCAAGAATTTACTCTTTTTTACTATTTTTTGGGAACGTGGTCATCTTTTTAGAGCAGATGGACTGTGTCTAAACAAGGCTGGAGTAAAACTCTTCACATCCAACTTGTTTTACTTCACCAGTCACACTGCTATCAGTTCTGATAAAGACAGAGGACAACATGTACCATCAGAGAACAAAACAACAAGGAAAGAACATGGAGTCCATGAGCTTCCAGCAAGAAATCAAAATCGCCAAAATGAAGAGGTCAACCCAACCCCCACATCTCAGGACCCACCTGCTTCACCCCAAAATTCACCTACTTCCACCTCATCCAGCTTCTCTCCTACCCCTGCCTTCTTGGATTTAACTGCCCAGATGAACGAGCTGGTTCTGGCTGGTACAGGACTGACACCCCACCCTTTACCCCACCACGGTCCCATCTTATCTCCTCTAAAGAACCAATCAGCACCACCCATCCCTCCTCAGTGATACCAGGCCCAGGATCACTCTTCTCCTCAGGCCAGATGTGTTCATCTTAGAGCGACACAGGTCTGATGTGTGCTGGGTCTAGACTGCAATAGCTCTATTTTTAGGAACAACCAGAAAAAGTCAGGGCCTTATGGAGTTAATGCAGCTTCTTTAATTCCTGTGGTGACAGGTAACACAGGTAAAATTGTTAAATTAAAGAAAAACAAAAATCTTTATAGAGATAAAAATTTGACTCCTATAACATGTCATCCAAAAAGTCCACCAGTGTCTCCAGTAAAGTCTTTAAAATTAGCTCTTCTTAATGTTAGATCTCTTGTTAACAAGTCACTAATAATTAATGATTTTATTTTAACACATCACTTGGACTTTTTATTTCTTAATGAAACATGGTTGAATGATGGTATCAGTAATAATATTCTCAATGAAAGTGCACCACAAGACTTTATTTATTTAAATAAGTGTCGTACTTACAGGAAAGGTGGTGGAGTTGCTGCCATTTTTAAATCAATATTTCAGTGCAAAGAAATAACATTTGGTGATTTTATCTCCTTTGAATATATGTCATTCTTACTGAAGGGTGATTCAAGAGTTCTGTTTTTAGTCGTTTATAGACCCCCAAAATATTCTGGAGAATTCATGGATGAGTTTGCTGAACTGCTGTCAGTTGTATGCACTGAATACAACTTTTTAATAATAACAGGTGACTTAAATATTCATGTAGACAATAACATGGACAATACTGCCAAAGAACTGTATGCTTTAATGGATACTTTTGGTCTTACACAACATGTGACTGGTCCGACACACACTCAAGGTCACACTTTGGATCTGGTTATCTCTAAAGGTGTTGATATCTCTGCTGTTGATGTAAGAGACTTAGCTCTATCTGATCATTTCTGTGTCTTTTTTGACCTAGAGACTGTAACATCTGTTCCCCCTAGTTATGTGTGTTTAAAGAAAAGGTACATAAATGACAACACGTGCACAGTTTATGGAAGCCATAGCAATGACACCAACATTGAGTGCTGAGACAGTTGATGATCTTCTGGATGAGTATAATAGAAAAGTCTGTGATGTCATAGATGTGGTGGCTCCAATCAAAACTAAGAGAAAACCAAACACACAGAAAACACCTTGGAGGAGGACTGAGATAATGCAGAATTTGAAATCTGACTGTAGAAGAGCTGAGCGTAAATGGAGATCAACAAAACTCCAAATTCATCTAGAACTATACAAAATAAGTCTGCGAAAATTCAATGATGGCTTGTTCAAAGCAAGGCAGCAATACTTTTCTGAAATTATTGCCAAAAATGTCAACAACTCTCGCACGATGTTTTCTGTAATTGAAAAGCTCACAACCCCCCCAGATCAGATAGCCCCTGAATTACTGTCAGCTGGAAAATGCAATGAATTTTCTGTATATTTCAATGAAAAAATACAATCAATAAAGTCAAACATCAGAACAAACCAGCAAAATCACAAAAAGCTTGAACAGCTTCAACCACTGAGGGAGGAGTCAACTACAATGTTAGAGTTTATTACAGTGAACCCAAAAACAATAGAGGAGACTGTTCAGCAGCTGAATCCATCAACGTGTTGCCTTGACACAAAACCCTCAAACTTCTTTAAAACTGTTGTAAAGTCATTTATCACTGATTTGTGTCAGATAATTAACTGATCATTCCAATCAGGCACCGTACCAAAATCCCTGAAAGTAGCTGCTGTGAAACCTCTGTTAAAAAGAGAACACTGGATGTCTCTATACTGGCTAACTATAGACCAATCAGAACCTTCCATTCATGGCCAAGATCATTGAGAAGGTGGTCTTCAACCAACTGAGTCAATTCTTAACATTCAACAAAATATTTGATAAATTTCAGTCAGGTTTTGGTTCTCATCACAGCACAGAAACTGATCTGATCAAAGTGATCAATGACATAAGGTTGAACACTGATTCAGGAAAAGTATCTGTTCTCATTCTATTGGATCTAAGTCTGCATTTGACACTGTAGATCATACAATGTTGTTACACAGATTGTAAACATGGGTTGGACTAAATGTTAAAGTAATGGTTTAAGTTCTACTTGGAGGATCAAAGTTATTTTGTAAACATAGTAAACTTTGAATCTGACAGATTACCAATGTCCTGTGGGGTTCCTCAGGGATCTGTTCTTGGACCTCTTCTGTTTAGCCTTTATATTCTTCCTTTAGGACACATTTTACAGAACTGTAAGGTTGATTATCAGAGCTACGCAGATGATACACAACTATATCTATCACTGAACCCAGATGACTATCGTCCCATTGAGGTGTTGTGTGACTGTTTAGAAAAAGTAAACTGATGGATGAGTGAAAACTTCCTTCAACTAAACCATGACAAGATGGAGGTGATTGTCTTTGGTAACAAGGAAAAGAGGACTTCTGTCAGCAAGTATCTGAGTCTGGATCTTTAGAAGATAAAGACCAAGTCAAAAACCTTGGTGTTCTGATTGACTCAGATCTGACATTCAGCATCAGATCAAATCTATCACAAAAACATCTTCTACCACCTAAAGAACATCTCCAGAGTGAAAGGTTTAATGACTCAGAAAGATCAGGAGAAACTGGTCCATGCTTTTATCTCCAGCAGACTGGACTATTGTAATGGTCTTCATCAAACATCTACAGCTGGTTCAGAACGCTGCAGCTCAGGTCTGAACCAGAACAAAGAGGTCAGAACACATTACACTGGCTCCCAGTCAGCCTCAGAGGAGACTGTAAAGTTCTGCTGCTGGTTATAAATGTGTGAATGGGTTTGGTCCAGAATACATCAGTGAGATGTTAGTCAGGTATGAACCCAGCAGGTCTCTGAGATCTATGGACACAGGTCAGATAGTGGAGCCCAGAGCTCACAGTAACCATGGTGATGCTGTGTTTAGTTGTTATGCTGCAAAGAAGTGGAACAAACTGCATTATTTACAACACATTTAAAAAATGTGTTGTAAATAATATTAATGTTGTTGAACAATTTAAAATGTGATAAAAAGGGAAGTGATTTACAGTGTTTGATAAGCACAGTGTGTAAATATATAAACACACAGGACTCATAAGTGTAATATTCCTCCTCCAGGGTGAGATATGGAGGTTGTCTCCTACCCAGTCACTGATTCTAGAAGCTATAATTAACATGCAACAGCAAACACTAACATGCCCTTAGAGGGGGCCTTAGCATATTTAAGCCTGAGAAGATGCCTGTAGGCAAATTATTAAGAATAACAATAACTCAATCAGAATTAGTTCTGTGTCTTCTGTCACTTTACATCTTTTGTTCTTTGAACATTTTTTCTGTTATGAATATATAATAATGCAACAATAATTTATATAATTATTACATCGACAATAAAGGCAAGTAATTTCTGATTTTAGTGTTTAAATTAAATTAAACTGGGCTTTAAGCCTTTATTTATCATGTATATATGTTGTTACACATATATATTGAACTTTGTAGCCCATCTCTGGGGAGCAGTCGGCAGCCATTAAGGGACGTTCTCAACATCCCACAGTGATGGATCAGGTGAGGCTTGAACTAGCAACCCTCTAATTACAAGGCCAGCATCCTCAACCACTGGACCACCACTCCTTTTAATTTGCAATCAGTGAATGTTAAAGGTCTATCATAGGTGAAACGGTCCTTATCCTAGGACACGTGAGAAAAAGCTGAAAAACTTTGTTTTCTGAGAAAATAGTGATTTTTAAAAATGTTTTAATTATATTTTTAAAGAAAATATGCAAATTGAATAAAAAATAATAACTGTATGATATGATTTAAAATGCTTTAACATTCCTGTTTGTGGGTGTGTTTAGATATCACACAGGTTTGTTATTGATTTCAGCCAATGAAACGCCAGTTGAAGTAAAACATGGATTCTTAAGCACCTAATCTGGACAAACTCTGCTTTAGGAAGTGTTTGAAAATGTTTCCTTGTATCGATACAATCAATTGATTAGCTTCTAAAATGATTTATAATCAATATGTTTATGTTTATTAAGAACCGCATTAGCGTCCTGGGCTTTTTTTCTTTATACAACAAACACATTTTTTAAGTAACAAGCACTCATTATCAATACATTTTGATATGCAAAAATCACACTCAAGCTTTTTATTTAGTTACAACAGTAATTCAGATAAAAATGTTTAGAATTCTTCTAAATGTTCATGTGTGACTATCATAATATCATTTTATCATTTGTTGTTCTTTATTAGAATGTTGTAAATGATTCTATTCCTGTATGGCTCTAAACATAACTGTACGTTGGCTTAGACTAGATTTACATATTGAGTGAAACACTGACTTCTTAGTGTCTTGTTGAATAACAATGTGTATTTCTACAAAAAGACAACTTTTGGTAAAACGTAAAAGGTGTTTGTTTAATAATAATACTTCTTAGAAAGTTACTTATTGTACACAACCATCTCATATTTTCTACACTTGTTCTGAAAATACATTTTAGAGACACTTGTGCAGCTTTGTTTTGCACTAATTGTAACTTTTTCACATTTTTTAATGAAGTGTTCAACCAAACGACTGGACAATAGTTTAAATGAGACAGAACAAGACTCTGAATGACATATGGAATTAACTGTTTAGGTAAATATTTGGAACATCTTTTAATAACCACAAGGTTGTGACTACTACACCACTATTAGTTTGATGTTTCCAGAACAGTTTACTGTTAATAAGAACTCCTCATAGCTTCACCTTCTCAGACTGTTTGATAGTAACATGTTGTATTTCTAGATCACGCTAAGGTTTAGCTCTTAGTGAATGATTAGCTCCAAACACAATACTTGTAGTTTTATAACATTTCAAAATAGTTTTTTTTTTTTTTAACCCAGCTAATAATTCTGAGGAGCTCATGTTCAAGGTTAGTTTTTATCTCACTAATTGATTTATTCGCTAAATATACTGTTGTGTCGTTTGCAAACAACAAGATGCTAGCCTTGCAGAACACTTGTGGTAGATCATTAGTGAACACTGTATACAAAAGTGGACCAAGGCAAGTGCCCTGTGGCACACCATGTTTAACATTTTTAATATCTGAGTAACACACATTAAAATAAACCATGTTTCCTATCATGTAAATAACTTCCAATAAACTGCACCGTAGTTAGTTTAAATCCATAGCATTTAAGTGTTTTCAACAAAATTATATGATCAATTAGATCAAAAGTCTAATAATACCACACCAATTATGATATTTTGATCCATTTCCCACAACCAATCATCTGTCATTTGTGTCAGTGCAGTCACACATGAATGTTTCTCACTATATGTTTGTTAATAACTTATTAAAGTAAGCATTTATCTGTTCATAAATCATTTTAGCCATTAGTTTACTAATAACTGAAGTAAACTAATAGGACGTCTATTTTCCTCAGAAAATGGCCTCTTTTTTTTTTTCAATAAAGGAATGACCTCAGAAATGTTCCAAGTTGACAGGAATACATTTGGAGTAAAACACTGATTAATAAGGTGAGTAATAACAGGAGCAATAACATGTCCTCATAAAGGACAACTAGTTGAGCACAGATTGATGCAGTTGGATCAGGGATGTCAAGAAGCGTAGGCGGCGGGCGGAATGGCCTACAACGCTGTTTCTGACCGCCTTCTACTCTCACACATGTTCATAAATGATTCCTTACCTCTTTAGCACCCATGGTCAAGTTTAGCAAGGTTTAAATGTGAGTGAAAAAAGTGAAAATATGTTTATCTTTAAATTTCGATGAACCAAATAACTGATAATCAACACTAGGTTACTTTCTTTAATTACTAAATTATAAATTAGGACCATTTTCAAACATGCACCTCTGTTTTAGAACCAGCTGTACACAACCATTGGAGGCATTCATGATATCAACCCGTTTAATTAGTGTGTTAAACAAAACCTCACCATACAACCTGTCAAAAACTACAGTAAATGAATGCCAATGTAGCAGTCTCACAGGTGCCCACTAGATGGAAGCACCAGGGGACAAGAAGCCACACCCAAGAGAGAGACTACTTATAGGCACACCTGTGCAGCACCTGCGGTGCTCCATGTTGTTCTCCATGTTGTTCTCCATGCTGTTCTCCATGCCAACACAACCAATCAATGTGCTCCATCTGATGTGTGTAGTAAAAACAGAGAACACAGAAGTTCATGTTCCTCCTTTAATAGTTAAAGAACACAACAGGGTTTTTGGCAGACAACGTGTCACTTTAACATGTTGAGTATCAGTGGAACCCTCTGAACATCACATCATCAAACATGACATTTCATCAACTGATGCAATAAATAATAGAACACAGTAACATTTCAACCTCTGGGTGACGCGGTCTGGGGATACAGTCGCCCACGTAATTTGTTTTCTTAAGTCTTGTGTCAATTTTTATTAGTTATTACCTGTAGTTTCTGTACATCTGCAAATACAGTCTCATCCACTTATTATATTACACATGTATATACAATATATTAAAGGGATCCTCCTGTTTTTACAAATCTATCCTCAAATCTTCTAAATGTCATTATTAGTAGATCTATGTCTAATAAAACACATTATTATGAACCATACATTCATTTAATTACCTTTTAAAAATGGGATTACTGAATGTTTCACTCCAATAGAAAACAATGGATGTTTACAGGCAGTGGGGCCCTGTGACATCATCAATCATGTGATTTCAAGATGGAGGAACACAGGCTCTAAAACTGTAAATCCTATTTTTAAATGAATATGGTGCATAATAATGTTTAGTTAGACATAGATCTACTAATAAGAACATTTAGAAGATTTTAGGATAGATTTGTATAAACAGTAGTGGGGGTTGTTGTTTTATGGGGGGGGGGGTTCTAATGCCTTATGGCAACTGGTGCTAGGATGATAACACAATATTTCATGTAGGGTCAGGGACAATCAGGAGCCTTTTCACTAGCAGAGAGATGAACTACGCTACACACACACACGCACGCACACACACACACATGCGCACACATGCACACACATGCACAAACAGTATAAATCTTTATTAGTGGTATTTTAATAATTTTAATTTGCTGAATGTGCTGTTTAATTACACTTAGGTAAATAACTGTGTGTGAAGCTGAGAAACAGGTTGTGTGTGTATCAGTGTTTTAATAAACACATGCATCTGAAACGCTACTGTAAAACCATCATGTCACCGTGACATTTAAAGGTTATTCTATCCAGTAAAGAAAGCACTTATAGCTGTATATCAGTGGCCCTTCATCCCTCAGGGGCCAACATTCAGATCTTTCACCTTTCTGTTACATTCTCTGACATTTATTTGTACTTGCTCAGTATTTTTCTAAATTGTGTTGTTTTTCTTATTTTAATTATATAGACTAGTACAGTGCCCGTCGTAAGTATGCATTCATATAGTGGGCGCTTAAGAAGAGTTGTCAATTACGGGCATAATAATAACATACTCTGTAGCATTATTAAGGGGTATATTTGCAGGTGCAAAGTAAAATAACGTGTGTAATTTCCCTGGTTTAATTCTATGAGACATGTAATTTTTATATTTTTTGTTTTAATTATTGTTTGTTGTTGCCATTGTAGTGTTATTCTGAGGTTTATTCCATAAAACAGGTTATGTTCAAACTCTGAGTATCTCATTCCTAAACATGAGGTATGTTCTTCTCTGAGTATGTTACCATGGCAACATTGTCCATGAACTAAACCTGGTCACTGACAGGTTTTATCAAATAAACCCTGGGTTTCTACCTGGCTCCGCCCACCTGAACACTTTAATGAACCTTAACACTTTTCTCTGAAACACATTAGTGACATCACACACCACAGACGTGTTCACATCATTAATAATGTTGTGTTGATTTATTGTGATAACAGTAGTTTTCTTTCTAACATTGTAGATGTAGATCATTTAGTGAAACACACTGAGAGGTTGATCTACATTAAAACATCTACTGACGTCTGTAGTAAAGTTCACTGAATACAAACCTGTAGATAATATAAAGGAGGAGATGATCATTTAAATTAATACACTTTTAAGGCTCAATTGTTGTTTTATATTATTATACAGTTAAATCTGTAGATCATACATCTATGAAGTTATGATGTCACAGTGAAGTGTGATGCTGCTCTTGAAAGCGATGGGTCGCGGGTTCACGTCCTGCTTCAGTGTTTTTTTTATGACATTTTTTATGGCGTATAGATGACTCTGGTGATAATATTACATTAAAAATCAATATAAATGATTAGATATGAAGCATCAGTCACTGTGTTTATATCCAGTGTAACAGGAGGACTCTCTATACAGACATCCTATGATGCTGACACGTCTCCTCAGACACATTTTATTATTATTATTCACCACTCGTCACGTCACTGAAGAGATAAAGTGATGAAGTGATCATAAAGTGTTATTAATTACAGGTGATTTAATCACTATAATCACTGAAGACTGAACACATCTTTAGAACAGGATCATATTCATCAAACACAGGTTTTCTTCACCATCAGGGTGAATAAATCACTCTATTCCAGGTGGTTACCATGGTAGCTCAAGTCATCTTTGATCCATTGATGATGGCTTTTTATCACGCGTGCACGTCAGTAACCCAAGGTTTACATACTCAGGGTTGATTGATCCACTTCATACCAGCTGTAATGAATCAGATACACAGAGTTTACCATGGAGGGTATGTTGACCTAGAGTTTATGGATAGACTCAGAGTTTGTTAAACCTCCTTATGGAACACACCTCTGGAGTCATTTGTGGGATATGTGCATGATAAATGTGTTTGTTGTTTTGTTTTTTTACTCACTTTTGTATTTTTGTTTTTTGTTGTATTTTTCTGCATTGTATGTTTTTTGGAGTCATTATGTGTATTTTTGTATCTTTCTGTTGTGTTTTTGTGCATTATTTGTATAATTATTGTTTTTGTTGCCATTGTAGTGATTCTGGAATCATTTTGTGTATTTTTTGTATAAATATTGTTTAGTTATTGTTTTATTTTACTCATTTAGTTTATTTTTATTATAAATACTGTGTGTGTGTGTGTGTGTGTGTGTGTCTACACCCATCTCCTCCGTGTGTGTCTACATCCATCTCCTCCGTGCATGCGCATCAGCCGTGTGTGTGTGTGTCTACATCCGACTCCGTGAACGCGCATCAAATAAATAAATACCGTGTGTGTTCCTGTAAATGTTTGAAACGCTGATAACAAAACTCCATAGACATTGTATTGCAAATCAGAAAAGTAAAGTATTAATTCGGTTGTCTTTTTTTAAAAAACAAAAATCATTGTTAACTTCCATGCACGGCACCACAGAGAATCTACAGTTTTCCAGATGGAGAATTGAACAGGTTGAGGTCAAAACCGACTCTCATTAAACAGCGCATTATTGAACAACAGTTCTATGGTTTAAACAATGGGAAACGTGTCTCTAAAAGACTCACCAGTGTCTGATGGTTTCAAACAATCTATTCAGAGCTCTGTGTTTAGGTCTAAACTATCTTCTTCTCTATCGCTTGTGTGTTTACAGCTGCTTAACTGTGTGCGCAGCGATTGGCTCTGACCGCACTCGTGACTCTTGCTCTTACTCTTGAGCTGTGCAGTGAAGATGGTGCACTAGCACCCCCTCACACCCTGAGGTCAAAAGCTGAATAGGTTTCATTTCGGGGCCGTCCAGAAATGAAATAAAATTAATATAAACATTTTGAAATGACCAAATTACTCCAAAATAACAGATACACACACTCGGCGTATTTGGAACCCGTTGACCAAGTTTCAGGTCGAACTGGCACCACGTCTGGGAGATATTTGCTCCACACACACACACACACACACAGACCTCCCTTGAATTATAGTATATATAACATATTATCACATTATTTTATCAACCTTGATTATTATTAAAACACGCATTAATGACAATGTTATTTGTATATTTTTAAGGTGTTGATCATAGTTCCTCAGAGGTTAGTTCATGAGCTTGGTACCACCTCTAATAATGATGCATTGTGGGACATTGAGGCCAAACAATGTAGTGTAGTTGTTGTTGTTCCCCCGTGCGATGCAGTGTGTGCGTGTTTTGAACGACTGTAAAGTGTGCGTCAGAAGAAGAAACGAGCTCTGTGACTAGTTGTGTTTACATCATCATGTTGGCAGAAGTTGACCTGTACGATGTGTACGTAAGAACCTGTACGATGTGTACGTAAGAACCTTTACGATGTGTACGTAAGAACCTTTACGATGTGTACGTAAGAACCTGTACGATGTGTACGTAAGAACCTTTACGATGTGTACGTAAGAACCTTTACGATGTGTACGTAAGAACCTTTACGATGTGTACGTAAGAACCTTTACGATGTGTACGTAAGAACCTGTACGATGTGTACGTAAGAACTTTTACGATGTGTACGTAAGAACCTTTACGATGTGTACGTAAGAACCTTTACGATGTGTACGTAAGAACCTGTACATGTGTTACGTAAGAACCTGTACGATGTGTACGTAAGAACTTTACGATGTGTACGTAAGAACCTGTACGATGTGTATGTAAGAACCTGTACGATGTGTACGTAAAAACCTGTACGATGTGTACGTAAGACCTGTACGATGTGTACGTAAGAACCTTTACGATGTGTACGTAAAGACCTGTACTATGTGTAGGTAAAGACCCGGTACGATGTGTACGTAGACCTGTACGATGTGTACGTAAGAAACCTTTTACGATGTGTACTAAGAACCTTACATGTGTACGTAGAACCTGTACGATGTGTACGTAAGAACTTTTACAATGTGTACGTAAGAACCTTTACGATGTGTACGTAAGAACCTGTAACGATGTGTAGGTAAGACCCTGTACGATGTGTACGTAGAACCTGTACGATGTGTACGTAAGAACCTTTACGATGTGTACGTAAGAACCTGTACGATGTGTACGTAAGAACCTGTACGATGTGTACGTAAGAACCTTTACGATGTGGGACGTAAGAACCTTTACGATTGTACGTAAGAACCTGTACGATGTTAACGTAAGAACCTTACGATGTGTACGTAAGAACCTTACGATGTGTACGTA